>NC_091128.1:168688743-168748743 GCF_040183065.1 Periplaneta americana
CAGCGACGTGAGATTCGAGCTCACGACCAGCGTCCCGCAAGAGAGAAGATCGCGCGGGCTCCAAGGAGCACTGAGGGGAAAGGGCCTACGCGGCGAGGGAGGCTGCGCGCGCAGCTGCTACGTGCGGAGTGAAGGGGGGACGGACCCTCCCGACTCTTCGAGAAGTCCGTCGAAGCGGAAAAATCGGGAATAAGAACTTTCCAGGCTACGTAGCTGTGGTTATAAAAGAAGAAGCGCGAGGGAACTCGGACAGTGTGTGTGTGATTCATGATTAGTTCAGTGAGTAAGCCAGTGAACAGAGCAAGCCAGCCAGTCTTGTGTACCGGAGTTCGGCTCGAGTGTGCGTCCGCAACTGTGTCAGCATCCGAAGGCCTGAGTTCGAGTGCAGTGGACCGCAGTTGGAGGGACCTGAGTTCGAGTGCAGTGGACCGCAGTTGGAGGGACCTGAGTTCGAGTACAGTGGACTGTCTCTGAAGGTCTGTGGTTCGAGATACTGTGAACTCGAGTGACTGAGCTAGAAGAACTGTGAACTGAGAACTGATAGTTCTGATTTGTAAATAGTGCTTTGTAAATATTAGTTAAGATTAACAGTTCATTGTTGTTCGTAATAGTCCAAGTAAATTGTCATTGTCGTCAGTGGAGTGCTACAACGAATACTGTGTTGAGTGAAAATCCTATTGTTGACGAGAGCGTTTAAGGTGAATTGTAGAAAGGAATTATTGTTGAGAGAATAAAGTTACATTGTTGTCTAGTAATAAAAAGTTACAATATTAACAATTAATTTGTTATAATCACACCATGTTTTGAACTGAAATATAGCTATGTCAACTTTACTTATCAAATCATTACAAGACTCCGAACAAACAGTAACAGAGGTATCGTCTGCGTATAATAAAACTTTACCTTCCTTTATATAATATAATATTTCCACAGCGACAGAACTCGAATGATAAGCCTATGGCTTGTCAGTATATCTTTTCATTAATAGTCTTCCTCGTATGTAATCGTGAAAACTTTGTAACTAATTCAACAGTTCATAGCATAAACACACGTCAAAAAAATGACTTTCATACTCCATCGGCAAGTCTATCGTGCTATCAAAGAGGAGTGCGTTATACGGCAGTAAAAATTTTTAATAGCCTCCCTATCGATATAAAAAATGAAACTCAAAACATAAAATTATTTAGGGCCAAATTAAAGAAGTACCTAATTTCTCACGCCTTCTATTCTGTAGGTGAATTCATGACATTCAATAACACTTCATGAAATTGATACTAAAACTATGTGTTGTACTAGTAGACTATATTGTAAATCTCGTCTGTATATATTTCATCTAGACTGTGACTATAAATTAAGATTTTATAATAGTATTAAGTTTTTTGACTTGTTCCATATTCTAGCTGTAAGCATGTATGAATACCATGGAATGTTAATAAATACAGGGTGCGTCAGAAAGAACGGATGGATTTCAAACTATCAATACGCAGCGAGGGGAGGGATAGAGTGAGGGGGACCACGACTGTTGGGTCAACCAGAGAATGCAGTTTCAGTTGAGAACATGGTGTTGGTCTGGTGTACAACGTGCTTTCATCGCAGAGACATTTTTGAAAAAATGAAGAGTCTGTGATCGCCACTCAGGACTCATTTCGACATCGGACGTTACGCTAGGATTCCAACTCGGGCGGCTTCATTTCGTACCACAGGTTCAACATTAAAGAAGAAATCACCTGTACGAACACGGAGCGCGTGTACTCCTGCAAATGTGGAGACAGACAGTAGGTTGTCCTGCCACCTCAACCATCAGCCCGCAAACATGCTATTGCACTGAGATTGTCGAGGTTACGGTAAGATCTCGCGCCCTGCGAGTTCTTTCTTTGGGACCACTTGAAGGCGTAAGTAACCACATACACTGGCGAACTGAAGACGGCGATTCGTGAAGAAATTGCGGCAATCCCACCAACTATGACTGTGAAAGTTACGGCGAACTTCAGAAAACGCCTCGATGCCTGTATCGAAAGCCAAGGACATCATATGGATGATGTTGTATACCGTAAATAAACTGCATGTATTGGTGAGTCTGTTGACAACAATAAATTTTTGATTTGATGAATCCTTACAATTTTCTTGCCCTGTGAAATCCATCCGTTCTTTCTGACGCACCCTTTACAATACAATACAATACAATACAATACAATACAACCAACGATTCGAACTCATGACTCGCAGCAGGAGTTCTACTCGATAGTTGTAGAGTACATCGCTGGCAACAGAAAAACTGCAGTTCAATTTTTTTTTTTTTTCAGACACAATTTCTCTTTACGTTTCTTATAGTAAGGTATAAGTAAGTTAGACCTACTATTGTGTTAAATACATAGGTAAGCCTGAAAAAATTGGAAAGTTTGGATGTGATAAAATTGGCCATAAACTTGAGTTGAACACTGTGTACAGCCTTAATAGTGACGTCATGTTCCACACGTGCTCCCTCTTCCTGAGGCCAGCGTCATATCACGCCGCCATGACGAAGCTGCTGAATGCAAGGGAAGATTCCCAATTTCCTCCCGGATATCGAACCCTTGACCTGCCAATCCGGCGTACTAACTGCGAGAGCTCTGCTGACATTGCCCTCCATGACAAGGTATGAAGTGATATGTGTTGTTGTGTTTACTATTCTGTGACGTAATAGAAGAGCTATTTCCAGCCTCTTTAAAGAAAAATCGGTCATAGATAAGGAGCCATTCTCTTCCCTACATCTATCACAATTCATTAACAATTCCCTACGCTCGTACTCTACCCCTATTACAAAATTAAGTAAGCAATCACTAATTCTTCCATCCTTCCAAACATCCTCTGAAGTTGTCACATATCTAATCATCCTCTTAGCTTTTCACAAATCTAACCACCTTCTTATCCTTTCTCATAGTTAAAATTTCTTAGCTATCTTTTCACATATGTAATCATCCTCCTATCCTTTCACACACCTAACCACCTTCTTATCCTTTCACATATTTAAAATATCTTAGCCGTCTCTTCACATATCTAACCACATTTTTCATCCTTTCATACTCCTAACCACCTCCTTATCCTTTCACATAGTTAAAATCTCTTAGCTATCTTTTCACATATCTAATCATACTCCTATCCTTTCACACACCTAACCACCTTCTTATCCTTTCGCATATTTAAAATCTCTTAGATATTTTTTTCACACATGTAATCACATTCTTATCCTTTCATATACATAACCACCTTCTTATCCTTTCACACATTTAAAATATCTTAGCTATCTCTTCACATATCTGCACCTTATTATCCTTTCACACACCTAACCACCTTCCTATCCTTTCACATATTTAAAATCTCTTAGCTATCTTCACATAGCTAACCAAACTCTTACCTTTCACACACCTAACCACCTTATACTTTCACATATTTTAAAATCACTTAGCTATCTTTTCACATATCTAATAATCTCTTACTTCACATATCCTTTCACAAATCTGACCATCCTCCTATACCTAACTATCCTCTTATTCTTTCACGCATATAACCACTCTTTATCCTTTAACGTACCTACCTAACTATCCTTTTATCCTTTCACACATAATAACCAAATCTAATCAACCCTTATCCGTTCACACATCTAACCACACCCTTATCCATTGACACATCTAATCATCCTCCTATCCTTTTACACATCTATCCATTCGCTTATCCTTTCGCATATCTAACCTTCCATGTATCCTTTTACATATTGTATATTGTATGTGATAAGTTGAGCTATATATAATCATAATTTTCCTTACTGTGTGTACCTAAAAATATTGTATTCATTGTATGCTTTGTACTGCACTATTTTATTACTACTATTATTACTATTATTATTATTATTATTATTACTATTATTATTATTATTATTATTATTATTATTATTATTATTATTATTACCTTACGTATTCCAACAAAAGATATGAGAGCCCACAAACTTTTCTATATTACAAATTCGAAATTTCTTTCACCAGTCTCCAGATGCATTAAAAATGCCAACATGCATGGCAGCGAATTCGATCCCTTCAATGTATAGACTTAGTTCGCTCTTGGCAACGATTTATCATTTATGTATTCTTTCAGGCATTATACTCAATTATCATTGTCTCACAGTATTCTTAGTTATCCATTCATCGTCATTATTGTAATTAATTGTAATTATATTTATGTGTAATAATTATTTTTGTTTTATGTTTTTGTTATATTTGTGCTGAACTTTAATTGGCCACTGGCTGTTGTACAGCACATTAAATAAATATAAATAAAATAAATAAATAAAATAAATTATTAACATCAATAATTGTCTTACTTTTTATACTTTGCATGTCTCATTTATTTTTACCTGCTGTTCATATTTTATTATGCTTTTTCCTTTCTTTCTGTATGTTATATTATGTCTGATTTCTACTTACTTGTTGTTTACATTTTATTATTATTATCTTATTCAATTTTGTGTGTAAAATTGTAGTGTACTTTGTAAATTTGTAGTGTTTTTTGTAACGCAGTTCTACTCCTGGTTGAGTGTTAAAGAAGGCTGTATGGCCTTAACACTGCCAGATTAAATAAATCATTATTATTATTATTATTATTATTATTATTATTATTATTATTATCATCATCATCATCAATAATTGTCTTACTTTTTATACTTTGCATGTCTCATTTATTTTTACCTGCTGTTCACATTTTATTATGCTTTTTCCTTTCTTTCTGTATGTTATATTATGTCTGATTTCTACTTACTTGTTGTTTACATTTTATTATTATTATCTTATTCAATTTTGTGTGTAAAATTGTAGTGTACTTTGTAAATTTGTAGTGTTTTTTGTAACGCAGTTCTACTCCTGGTTGAGTGTTAAAGAAGGCCGTATGGCCTTAACACTGCCAGATTAAATAAATCATTATTATTATTATTATTATTATTATTATTATTATTATTATCATCATCATCATCAATAATTGTCTTACTTTTCATACTTTGCATGTCTCATTTATTTTTACCTGCTGTTCACATTTTATTATGCTTTTTCGTTTCTTTCTGTATGTAATATTATGTCTGATTTCTACTTACTTGTTGTTTACATTTTATTATTATTATCTTATTCAATTTTGTGCGTAAAATTGTAGTGTACTTTGTAAATTTGTAGTGTTTTTTGTAACGCAGTTCTACTCCTGGTTGAGTGTTAAAGAAGGCCGTATGGCCTTAACACTGCCAGGTTAAATAAATCATTATTATTTATTATTATTATTATTATTATTATTATTATTATTATTATTATTATTATTATAACCATTCTCTTGCCCTTTCACATACCTAACCATTCTCTCATCATAGCTATTAAATAATCATTTCAACCATCGGATCATCTATCCATCCAACCACACATCTCTGCATCTTTCCACCCATCATTCTCCTTATCCATTCACCAAATCCATTCATCACTTGTTCCATCCACCCATCCATCTCTCCAACCAACCACCCATTCATTTGTTCATCCATTGATCCATCAATCTTCACAATTTATCCATATATTCATTCTTCCATCCATCTCTAAATTCGCCAACATCTCATTAATAAATCAATCTTTCAATTCATTCGCCACTCCAGCCAATCTAACTCTATTCATCCATACATCCAAATCTGGATCCGACTCAAATCTGTCCATCTATTCATCTGTCATCCTTTCCTTTCTGATTTTAGACTAGCAAATGTTGGAACTTCACTGACTAGAGGTCGGCACTATCCTAGCACATCTCACTGTCAAAGGACGATCACTAATGCCCTGAGGCGGATTCGAATCGACGACAATAGCCTCAAAGCAGCGTTAAGACGCCGCCGCGCCGCTCAAATCGATGCGCCCACCACGGCCGGCTTTTCATTCAACCAACTGACTCAAGTTTCGATTTAAAGACGTCATGTGTTAAAACAGGTGGAAATGCAATGAGAAACCTCAGCCGCTTGGGTGGTGATTGATGGTGATGGGGGTTGCGGGCTAATTCAATATTCACACCCTCAGACTGCCTACCGCCCCGTCCGATCCCCTGAGGTACGCCTCCGCGGAGGGCTGTTGGGGAGTTTCTTTTTCCTAGTGTAATGTGATACAGTTTTATAATACCTACAAAACTTCATGGAAAAACAGGTTGCCTAGCACACTGATACGCTTTAATCGCATTTCTCTTCATATAGACACCCAAGCCGTTAGAATTCAGCAGTAGCTTAGCCAAAATGTAGTCTCCAAGTTTATTCTTACATGTTTATGAGAACGTTGTTGTAAAACATGTTTTTTTTTAATTTATTTGACAATTTTTGTACATTGGAACTATCAATTGTGCTTAAATAACTAACATTTCAACAACAGGAGACTTGTGGAGAGGATAACGTCCATTAACGTTCCTCAAAGCATCAACAAATCAGTGTGTCTTTTCCTCTTGAGGCGACGATCAGTCCGTGCAGGGGACAAGTTCCGAGGAATCTGGTTGATTAAGCTGTTAGAATGTGTTGACAATGTTGCATATAAGTGTGTAGGAAGAATGAATTACAGTCTCTATTTTGGCTAGATCTAGATCTGAATGAAGTGTTTCATTTCTTATGTACCATGGTGTTCCAGTGATTATCCTTAGTGCCCGATTTTGGAATGTTTGAATACGCTTGATTTGGCTTGTAGAAGCCGATCCCCATAATGAACATCCATAGAGCCAAATAGGTTTGAGAAGCATTACATATATTAATCTTTTGTTGGAAAGGGAAAGACAAGAGCTGCAAAGTATTGTTTTCAATCGATGAAGTCTGTATCTTAATCTCTGGAGAATGTAAGTGAGATGTTTATTCCAGGTCAAGCGACTGTCTAGGATGATCCCAAGATATCGTACTTCTTCATGTTGTGGTACTGGTGAACAGTTGAGGTATAATGGAAGTGCTTTTTCTTTTTTGAGGTATGTGAATGTTACTGTTGATGACTTATTTGTGTTCATGGCTGTTCTCCATTTTTTGTTCCATATTTCAATTTCTTGTAGAAAGTTTTGTAGATTGGTTGTCACTTGTTCACCAGTATCTCCTTTGCTAAGGACAGCAATGTCATCAGCGAACTTAGCTACAGTTGGAGAAACTGATTTAGGTGTTGGTATATTTTTATTTTATTGGCTTATTTTACGACGCTGTATCAACATCTAGGTTATTTAGCGTCTGAATGGTGATAATGCGGGTGAAATGAGTCCGGGGTCCAGCACCGAAAGTTATCCAGCATTTGCTCGTTTTGGGTTAAGGGAAAACCCCGGAAAAAACCTCAACCAGGTAACTTGTCCCGACCGGGATTCGAACCCGGGCCACCTGATTTCGCAGCCAGACGCGCTGACCGCTACTCCACAGGTGTGGACGTGTTGGTATATCATCAGTGTAAATTAAATAGAGAAAAGGGGCTAGAATGCTCCCTTGAGGTACACCTGCAGAAATATACCTAATCTGAGACTGTACACCTTCGTAAATTACTGTATAAGTTCGTCTTCTAAGAAATTATTGAATTAAACGGTAGTATGGTAAAACATGTGCAAATCATAAACAGCCAATTTTTGCTCCTTCTTTTGTCTGTGTTTCCATAGAAAATCTAGCTGGCCTATTGTAATAATTATTCACGATATGAATATCGTAACGTTTCATAATACAGTGAAACCTGTTCAAGACGGAAGTGACATGGTCCTAATTTTTTTCCGTTGTGGACAGGTTTCCGTATTATTCAGGTGTAACATTAAAATAGAATTTTTGTCATTCATATACATGAAAAACAAAATGGCATGCCGCAAACTGCAAGAAGTACAAAATATTCCATTTAACACTCATCACATTAAATCAGCTTTCTGTCGCTCATTACGTTGGTGAATCATCTTGATTAAAATCTCATTTTCTGTATAAATATTATCGTAACTCACTCATTAGTCATTAAACATTGCTAAAGTTCACTAATCTCATTCTATTTAATATCTAACACTATACTCTAATACTGTACTGCATATCACTGCACATTATTAATTAATTGGACTAGGAGCCATCTATTAGAAGCCTTGAATTCTGGTTTATTTCATTTCTTTCCCAGTTCAACAGCTTGCTTTGCAGAATAGATCCAGAAATTGGCTTGTTCTTTGAAAGGTCATGAAGAACCCACTCCAACAACAGTTCATTATTTCCACATAAACAGTTGCTTTCTGGTTCCTTTTGTGTCACCAATATTGGCCGCACGCCACTCACTCATTACGATCTTTATTTTTTAAAGTGTCACACGGTTTTCCACAACTGTACTTCTATATTATTTCACACAGACTTTGTTTCTAATTTTCCTTTATCTCGATAACTTTTACTTCATGACTTAATGTTAATGCCACATTTTATGCATTTTTTTTTTACCAGGAAATCACTACAATTGTGCTCTTTTTAGCTACGACAGTATACGGGTGTGAAGCATTGAAAATCTTTGAAGGGACTCGTCTGCCAAATCAACAGGGTCATAAAATTTATGACCGACAGGCCAACATACCCTCCTACTCTCTAGAATTTTGCAAAGAAAACTTGTTTTAGTGACCTACATATTTCGTATATTCCTTGAAATTACACGCTGTTTCAAAATATAGCTACAAAAAATAGTGTGTCCAAAATATTATTTCCGTTTTGAACAGTAACAGACAGTTTCCGTTTTATTCAGGAAAAATTACACATAATACATACAAATTTCGCCGGGACCAATAAATTGTTACGAAATATACAGGATTCCGGATTATTCAGGTTCCGATTTGAACAGGTTTCACTGTATATTACACTACCAGACCGGGCCTCGTTTGAGAACCAGTCGAGTATTGTAATATGAAGTTACGATAAGTATATCATTGAACGTTTTATTCGCTTTGATAAAAGATTAATTTTTAATACATGTAATTGTATTATTTTTATTAGTTTTGAACATATCTTATGTGGAGAGGCGATTGCACTATTATTAATTTCTTCCTGCGAGAAACGATTTGTTTATTACTCGACCAAGACCAGTGGAGTCCTGCAGCCCGGAGCCGTGGCGCTACTGCTCCTACGTTCGAAATACCGCATCGCGATAGTTCACATTACGCCCGCGCCTACACTCGCCTTGGTCGAGTAATACGTTTGTTTTATTTTTTTTTTAACACGATAGGTTTTTATTTATAACAGAAGAACAGCAGTACTAGGAGAAATAAACAAACATTGTTAAAATGAGTTCAAACGAGGAATCAGATATTGAAAATGCTGAAAATTCTGCAATTGAACGTTTAGTACAGGGGTCTTTAACCCTTTTTGCTATAACTAAAAGATACTAATTTTTTTTCTTTAACCAGACTCTGGAATAAGAGCCTAGAGCTGGATAAGTAATACAAACACGCCCTACAAATTATTCTTCTGTTTATAGCTGATTATAAATTCAAACACTAACCTGTTACTAAATCTATATATTACTCTGTGAAAAGATTTATTAAATCTACATACTTAGACTTCAACAAACAAAATTTGATAACACAATCCCATGGGAAAAAATGGAACTCTCTGCATCAAAATCCACAGTTAATTCCCGATTTACCACGAAAATCGTCTGTAGCTGCATTTAGATTGGCAACAGGCCATGATTGTTTGGCCAAACATCTGCATAGAATTGGAATATGTCAGTCCCGTAACTGCCCATTGTGCAACTCAAACCAAGAAATGGATTCGGAACACCTCAAAATCTGTGCTTCAGTGGCTGGTAATGATAATATCTTTGAAAAATATTGGAGTGCAAGAGGTCAAATGACTTTATTGTCAAACGCCTGGCATTAGAAAACAACAAATTCAAACACTAGATGGCAAGTACACATGGAACTGTTTCTGGATAATTACAGAGCACAATCCATCCTGCTATCATAAAGTTCGCATTTATACGAATAAAAAATCAAATAGTATCGATAATGTGATTCGATCACTGACTCAGCTTAGTGTTGGCTTAGAGAAAACAAATTTATCCACTACGGACATTCCTGAAGCTCGAAGCATTCGTCTGTATTTTAAAGGCAACTTTTAAACCAGTAAAAAATTAGGGGCTATTCTAAAAAGCGAAGGAAAACTAAAATAACAGATGAATTACCGGAGAAGGGATAGAGAAAGGGGTTTTCGGGAGTGGGGGAGAGAGAGAGAAAGCTAGAGGAGGGAAAATTCTACAAGTAATGGACGTTAAAACACGAGGGTTGGAGAGAGACGTGAGAGGGGAAAGCACAATCTGTAGCAGAATCCAGGATGAGATATAAAAACTGCTCAGCTAGAGTTGTTTTTAAAACGGAACCAATGTAACTTGTTTCCACGGCGAATTAATGTTTCAAATCACATAATGTGTGTTTCGTGCCACATTTTCCAGGGATGGAAAAAAATTAACCAGGAGAGAATACAACTATTCTTTTTTTTTTTTTTAATATGTTGTGTGGTGAGCGTCGTGTATAGGTTGCAAAAGTATTTGTAATGGATGACAACGAAAGGGGTTGAAGGGGGTGGGAGAAGGGTCGCAACAACGCTACACATAAAATGTATAGTACGTCCACACAACACGCAATGCAACTCTGAAACACTGCCGGGGCCAAATTTACGAGTCGCTGAAGATCCAGAATATAACGCGAAATTATGAACACGCTACAAATTAGCCAGAGAAAGTAACACAAATGTCCAGGGTGGATAAACATCGCTGAGATGGCCTCAGAAGTTCAGAGGTTTCGATATCATCATGACGCGGAGTTAGATTCGCTCCGCGTATTCACAGTTTATTGTTTCTGCTTGCTGTCTTTACGTACGCCGGTCGCCGTTGCCATGGAGCCTGGACACGTGCTACATCAGTAAGAGAGCATAACATACTGAAAGATGGACAAGGGAGAAAAAGTAGTTGTGGAATAAAATTCGCAAATAACAATAAATTATCATAAAGTCACTATGAAGGTTGTATAAATAAAATTCTGTAGTTATATGTCATTCTGGTTTGTACGCAATTGAAGAGGTGAATTTCAAAGTGTGCTAAGTCCATTTTTTAAACTTGTTTTAATCACGTTTTAATTTACCCTTTTCAAGACTATATGTAACTGTGTAAGTCTTGACTTAGTGTCTGTATATTTTTTTTCAAACGGATCTAAGGATGCCAAATTTATTTTATCAGTTTTTGTCATCTTTCTCATGACTTATCATTTTGACTTACGCCAGTTTGGAATCCACCTCTCCAATTATGCACAGGTTCTTGAAAAATTATATTTTATTAAATAGGTTTATATATTAATTCTGAATTTTACGTAATTCATTTGTATGTAATTCGTTTTTGTAAGTAGAAATTCTTTCAAATCGAGTTTGAATTGTGCGTGTTTTTTTCGATTTGTTACGTCCTGGAAAAGTTACATTTAATTACGTAGGCCTATACATTAATTTTGAATTGTATACGTAATTTGTTCGATTTGATACGTCCTGGAAAAATTATATTTAATTACGTAGGCCTATACATTAATTTTGAATTGTATACGTAATTTGTTCGATTTGATACGTCCTGGAAAAATTACATTTAATTACGTAGGCCTATACATTAATTGTGAATTGTATACGTAATTTCTTCGATTTGTTACGTCCTGGAAAAATTAAATTTAATTACGTAGGCCTATAACTTACATTAATTTTGAATTATATGTAATGTGTTCGATTTCATTCGTCCTGTAAAAATTACATTTAATTACGTAGGCCTATACATTAATTTTCGATTGTATACGTAATTTGTTCGATTTGATACGTTCTGGAAAAATTACATTTAATTACGTAGGCCTATACATTAATTCTGAATTGTACGAAATTTGTTCGATTTGATACGTCCTGGAAAAATTACATTTAACTGTGTAGACCTATACATTAATGCTCAATTGTAAGTAATTCGTTTTTGTAAGTAGAAATTTTTTAAAATCGAGTGTCAATTGTACGTTATTTGTCTGATTTGATACATCCTTGAAAAATTACATGTAATTACATAATGACAGCTGTGAGCAGTATGGGATAAAGTTAAATGCAAGACAAAAATCACGGTCATCAGAAGAAAAAATAAGGAAGGTAAACTTGCGAAAACGAAATGAGGAAGCAGAAGAAGTGGATGGCTTCAAATAAACTACTTGGAGTGTACTATAAGTTGTAACATGAGCTGCTGCCAGGACGTCAAAAAGAGGATAGCAACAGCAAAGGAAGCTTTTAATAGAAAAAGGATCATCTTCTGTGGGCCTCTCGAAAAAGAAATACTAAGAAAAATACTAGCGAAGTACTTTGTGTGGAGTGTGGCATTATATGAAGCTGTAACATAGACATTACAACGAAGTAAACGAATGAATACCGTATGATCGATTACAAGTGGTGAAACACTCTCGCAGCCAGTCCTACAGTCCGAAATGAATCCACTTGACTATGATGTTTTTTCCGAAAATGAAAAATCCACTTCGGGGTCAACTTTTTGCAATGTTAAAGTACCTGAATACAGCTGTGACCCAACGCATCCGAGACCAAAATTTCAAAGAAGAATTAAACGGCACTCAAAAGCTACCACAACGTTGGAAAGCAGCCATAACACTTCAAGGGGACTATTTTGAACGATCTTGATGTAAGCGGATTGAAAAAATATAATGCGTGCCAATGAAGTAAGTTTATGTATTACTTCCGGGATCATCCTCTTATATTAAAGTTAGCTAAGTAGGCCTACTCAATGAATTTAAGGGATTAGGTACAGCTTACAGCAGTAAAATTGTGGAAATACTGAATTTTTTTTCCTCCATTACTGTGTCTTGTACAATAATGAAAATTAGTATGTGTAAAACACTGTCCTTCTGCTATATTAAGAAAATATTTTTATGATTAAAAAAAATTATTAACATTTTTTTTTTTTTTTAATTTTCAAAATTAAGTTCACTGTGCAGTGATGAAGCGTTTCCCACATAACTCAAAAACTATCCAACATTTTTTGATTACATTTTTTGTGTGTATTTATGCATGTCATATCTACAGTATGATGCAAGATCACTTCTCTACCTTTGATAGATTGTCTGACAAAAAAAAAATTCATTTTAAAAAGGTCAAATATCATTTTCTTATAACACAAAATAAAAAAAAATATTATTTATTGAGGAATGTCGTTGAAACAGCATGGTATTGTAAACATGAGTTTCAGCAATAAAATAAAAGAGAGAGAACATGAAAAAGTTAACAAGTTAACAGTAAACTGCCACCATTTTGAATTTTGAAAAAAAAAAAATATAAGTAATTTTTTTAAATCGTAAAAATATACTTTTTTTTCATATAGCAGAAGAACTGTGTTTAACACATACCAGTTTTCATTATTGTACAAGATATAGTAATGGAATTGAATTTTGAAAAAAAAAAAAAAAAAAAAAAAAAAAAAAAAAAAAAAAAAGGTATTTTTTTTTTAATCGTAAAAATATTTTTTTCATATAGCAGAAGAACTGTGATTAACACATACCAATTTTCATTATTGTACAAGATATAGTAATGGAGGGGGGGGGGAAGTTAAATATTTCCAAAACTTTTACTCCTGTAAACTATACCTAACCCCTTAAAAAAAAAAAAACTGAAAATCTACTAACAAAGTCAGCTGTCTAACCAATTAAAGCACAATGTACCTCTTCAACCTAGTAACACATGAAGAATCCAACTACAAAAGAAGCAACTAGCAACTCGATTACTGAACTAGAGAATGTCCCATAAGATATTTAAATTATGGTTTATTTAACGACGCTCGCAACTGCCGAGGTTATAATATCAGCGTCGCCGGTGTGTCGCAATTTTTGTCCCGCAGGAGTTCTTTTACATACCAGTAAATGTATTGACATGAGCCTGTCGCATTTAAACACACTTAAATGCCATCGATCTCGGCCGGGATCGAACCCGCAACCTCGAGCATAGAAAGCCAGCGCTATACCAACTACGCTACCGAGGGCGACTGTCCCATAAGTCTGGAACCACAGGTCAAATCTCTGAAATACTGTTTCTTCTTCTTCACAGGTACTTCTGAAGAAATAGTAATATCGTTAAGTGAAGAGGAGTCACAGGAAAAATGTTCAGGGGCACAAGATAAGAAATGAATTCCAGGGCAAATTCCCTGTGATTGCGGCTGCCACAAACAGGATCGCTTGAATGTCATTCCTCTTTTCTCAACGTCATCATTCTGGCTTCAGAAGTACGTGTAAAGAAGAATAAACAGTATTTCAGAGATTTGGCCTATGGTTCTAGACTTTTGGGACACCCTCTAGATAAAACTCACATAATCAACGACTTAAATAGTCAAAAGGAAAACTATCTTACCAACCGACCAAAAATCAAAACTAGACAGACTCAGACGCACATAGAAATGTTATGTTTTATTTAACGACGCTCGCAACTGCAGAGGTTATATCAGCGTCGCCGGATGTGCCGGAATTTTGTCCCGCAGGAGTTCTTTTACATGCCAGTAAATCTACTGACATGAGCCTGTCACATTTAAGCACACTTAAATGCCATCGACCTGGCCCGGGATCGAACCCGCAACCTTGGGCATAGAAGGCCAGCGCTATACCAACTTGCCAACCAGGTCGACACGCACTTAGATAATAAATAAAAAAATCAAAACTATTTCAGATTGTAAGCTACTTCAAACAGATATTACAAACTTACATATTTGGAGTATTAGTAATAAATTGTTACTTAATATTAATAAGTGTATATATATATAATCTTTTCTAGATTGAAAAATACAATGAAATTTTCATATAAAATAGAGGCAAAAGTTTTACCAGCAGAAAATGAACATTAAGATTTTGGTACATTATTTAGGAGTAATTTTACATTTAATAATCATATTAATAAGATTATAAATTTGTCCCATAAAAATTCAGGTTTTGTTATGAGAAATTTTTGTAAATTTAAAGTCAAAACTGTAATAATTTTGTATAATTCCATTGTTCGATCTAAATTAGAGTATACTGCTGTTATCTGGAACCCAGTTACTAACAAATATATTGTTACTAGAAAAAATTCAAAATAAATTTGTAATGATTATCCTACCTATGAGAGTTATGCTACAATGCTTCAACATTTCCATTTTACTAGTCTGCAAATTCGACGAAATTGTTAATCTTTAAACTTTCTTTATAAAATTATTAACAATAAGTTGGACTGTGTTGGTTTATTTTATTATATAATATTATATGCACCTAAGCTTAAAACGAAATTTCGAAATTTATTTTGTGCGAGATCGTGCGTATTTGCTTGGTTTCCGCACAAAACCAATCCGCGGAAAGTCTAAAATTCCACATTCAGTATTCCCAACCTAACACACATAACAATTTCCCTCTTCTTACCGCTTAAGTGACATATTCATTTTACTGCTTTAGGCTTTTAACATAGAGACGTTCAATATAGTAATAATTATAAATTGGAAACTTACCACTGCAATTTCACCTAAATTGCACTGTTAATTATTGTTTTTAAATATTTGCAAAAATTAAGTAAACTCTACAACTCCACTAAAGTTACTGCATTCGTGATGCAAGTGACATTAAGGAAGCCGTGAAAAAATCAACAAGATTCCATAGACTAGGGGAAAAAAAAAGACAAGACGTATATCACGGCCTGCTGGAGTATAGTAAACACAGAAAACATTTTAAAGCAACAATGTTGAAGATAGATATGTTTGTTTTGCAAATTTGTCGTCATTGAACAGAAACCAAGATGGAGATTTCATTTCAACTAATTAGAAATTCCTCTTTCAGGTATGTAATAAACGATCTTCGCACAAAATAATGTACGATACACGAGCGGTATGTTTTCTTTCAATTCTCGGAAATTAAAAAAGCTCAACTATGTTTCGCTTTTTCAAACTTTTCCTCGAACATGAAAACGTCAACATACCGCTCTTGTAATGCATATTACTATTACATACCAAGGACAAATACTGAATCCCACAAAAATTCCCCAGTTTTCCAAATGTTACAGTTATACAATAAATTACATCCTCATCCGAATGTTGATATTTTCAATATGAATTTCTCTAGATACAGAATTATTTGTTATCATATTTTACAGAATATTGTTGTTAGTTAATCTGAAGCTACTTTCACATCTTATTTCAGTTTCTCTTTTTTTCTTTCTCTTATTTCTATTTTATTTCAGTTTTTAATAAGTGTATGTTTCATTTTCCTTCTTTATGTTTTATAAATTAATTTGTTAGTCGTGAACATTGTAATTGGGCTTTGCCTGTTAAATTCAACAACAAATGAATAAATCTATACTAATAATAAATTTGTAGCCAAAATTTTTCTGGTAATTTTCGATTTTCCAAAAATAATTGTGTTAACATGTATAATTAACCATCCTGAAACCGAAAATAGCTTTTCTGAAATTTTTGTTTGTATGTCTGTCTGTCTATCTGTCTGTCTGTCTGGATGTTTGTTACCTTTTCACGCGATAATGGCTGAACCGATTTATATGAAAATTGGAATATAAATTAAGTTCGTTGTAATTTAGATTTTAGGCTATACGGCATTCAAAACACTTTATTTAAAAGGGGGGGGGGTTATAAGGGGGCATGAATTAAATAAATCGAAATATATCCCTTATTATTAATTTTCTTGAAAAATGTTACATAACAAAAGTTTTTTTTTTTTTTAATGATTTCCGATAAGTTTTATTCTATGCAAAATTTTGATAGGACTGATATTTAATGATATAGATGAGTTTTAAAATTAAAATAACGCCATCTAAGGTGCTGCAATTAAATAAAAACAAATGACTTCGTCTATAAGGGGCCTTGGGCAACAACAATCGAAATTTGTGAAAAATCTTACATAACAAAAGTTTCTTTAAAAATAATTTCCGATGCGTTTCATTCCAATAAAAATTTTGATCTGACCAAATTGCACCAAAAACGGATGTTCTCTGAACCAAATGATCATATTTTAATCATTTGCATGTAATAACAATTAAGAAACATGTTAAAGGAATTATCATTCCACTAAATGGTCTCTGGACCAAAATGATCGCATTTTAATTATTTAAATACAATTTGAATTAAGTGACATTTAAACGATTTATCCTTCTATCAAACACGAATGTTCGCTTGATCAAATGTCCTATTTTAATTACAGACATGGACAAATTATTAGCAAAATTGAAGATTTTTATTATATATTTTTACAAAATATGATTCTTCAATTTAGACTACAGTTGACATTTTTGCGTATTTCCAAATTATTAGCAAAATTGTAGATTTGTATTGTATATTTTTAGAAAATTTAACTCTTCAGTTTGGACTACATTTGATATTTTTGCATATTTACAAATTATTAGCAAAACTGAAGGTTTTTATTACATATTTTTTACAAAATTCGATTCTTCAATTTGGAATACAGTTGACATTTTGGATATTTCAAAATTATTAGCAAAACTGAAGATTTTTATTTTATAGTTTTACAAAATTTGACTCTTCAATTTAGACTGTAGTTGACATTTTTGCTAATTTACAAATTATTAATAAAAATTGAAGATTTTTATTATATATTTTTACAATATTTCACTCTTTAATTTAAACTACAGTTGACATTTTTGCATATTTCTGTCTACTGTAATGATAGAAATATTCAAAATTGTTAACTGTAGTCTAAATTGAAAAATCAAATTTTGTAAACAGAATTATTATAAAAATCGTCAATTTTGTTAATAATTTGTCCACGTCTGTATGTAATTACTTTATATTTATTTCTAACGGGTGCAGCGGAGCGCACGGGTACGGCTAGTAAATAAATAAAATAAGTATAAAGAGAGAGAGAGAGAGAGAGAGAGATAAAAACAGAGGACTGAATATAGAGACAAAGGCGGAAACAGACACACAGACAGACAGGTAAAAACAGAGACAGAGACAGAAGCACATAAATAAAAACAAAGACAGTTGAAGAAAAATACTGAGACAGATAAAGACAGAAGGATGGATGCTATGGTCACATCCCAGCCAGTAAATGGAATTTACAGACCCTGAATGAAGAAAAAAAAAACAAATGCATGATGGACTGTGTTTCTTTTATTTTATTCCAGATCAGCAAGAAGCGGTCCTCGCAATGAAATCACATGAAAATTGAATAGAATTCCTCGCTTTGCCTTGCATGGTAACCACTGGTCTCCGCGCTGGAGCGGAGCGGGGGTGGAACACGAAAACCTAATTCAGCCGTCTGAGAGCTACAGCGTTTCTTGAGTCGCCCGTGTTTACACTAATTTGTACCAACCGCTCGCAAGGTGCGCGGGTGCCATGAGCCTCCATCAGGGCAACACGATACAGTACCAAGGAGGCAAGCCGCCGCGAGAAGAGGGCTGTGGTTCGATTCCTGGAGATCTGTGATCGGAAACTAACTGTGGGATAGGGATCTCAAAGTTCTGCCTTCACATTGCTGCCTACTGAAGGATGCACTGGAAGGAATGGTGAACAGAAGAAAATTTCGGAACAGTAGACGATATCAACATTTTATATGACATTCTTATTGAATTTGGTATTCCCAAGAAACTAGTTCGATTAATTAAAATGTGTCTCAGTGAGACGTACAGCAGAGTTCGTATAGGTCAGTTTCTGTCAGATGCGTTTCCAATTCACTGTAGGCTAAAGCAAGGAGATGCACTATCACCTTTACTTTTTAACTTTGCTCTAGAGTATGCCATTAGGAAAGTTCAGGATAACAGAGAGAGTTTGGAATTGAACGGGTTACATCAGCTGCTTGTCTATGCGGATGACGTGAATATGTTAGTAGAAAATCCACAAACGATTAGAGAAAACAAGGGAATTTTACTTGAAGCAAGTAAAGAGATAGTTTTGGAAGTAAACCCCGAAAAGACAAAGTATATGATTATGTCTCGTGACGAGAATATTGTACGAAATGTAAATACAAAACTTGGAAATTTATCCTTTGAAGAGGTGGAAAAATTCAAATATCTTGGAGCAACAGTAACAAATATAAATGATACTCGGGAGGAAATTAAACGCAGAATAAATATGGGAAATGCCTGTTATTATTCGGTTGAGAAGCTTTTATCATTCAGTCTGCTGTCAAAAAATCTGAAAGTTAGAATTTATAAAACAGTTATATTACCGGTTGTTCTGTATGGTTGTGAAACTTGGAATCTCACTTTGAGAGAGGAACAGAGACTACGGGTGTTTGGGAATAAGATTCTTAGGAAAATATCTGGGGCTAAGAGGGATGAAGTTACAGGAGAATGGAGAAAGTTACACAACACAGAACTGCACGCATTGTATTCTTCACCTGGTATAATTATGAACATTAAATCCAGACGTTTGAGATGGGCAGGGCATGTAGCACGTATGGGCGAATCCAGAAATGCATATAGAGTATTAGTTGGGAGGCCGGAGGGAAAAAGACCTTTAGGGAGGCCGAGACGAAGATGGGAAGATAATATTAAAATGGATTTGAGGGAGGTGGGATATGATGATACAGAATGGATTAATCTTGCTCAGGATAAAGACCGATGGCGGGCTTATGTGAGGGCGGCAATGAACCTGCGGGTTCCTTAAAATCCAGTAAGTAAGTAAGACGATATTACAAGATAGACAACATGAAGATATATGGATCATATGCGGAGATTAAAAGAGAGGTGGAAAATATGAACTAATGGAGATGATGGGTTTGCAGTGAATTGCTACCCTTGGGCAGAAAATTGTGAATAGGCTTAATATAATAATAATAATAATAATAATAATAATAATAATAATAACAGTCACCAGAATAGCTCCGGCATTAGAGCGTTTGGCTGCTGATTATGAGTTGTGCTCAGACGTGGGTTCGATTCCTGCTTGGGCTTTTTCCGAGGTTTTTCTCAGCTGTAAGGCGAATGTCAGGTAATCTATGAATTTGATCATTCTAGCAGTAACTGGTGTAGCCTATGAATGAGGAGGGCTATTATGATACAATTTTTAAGGCTATTATGGGGCTATTATGATACACTTTTTAAGGCTATTATGGGGCTATTATGATACACTTTTTAAGGCTATTATGGAGCTATTATGATACACTTTTTAAGGCTATTATGGGCTATTATGATACACTTTTAAGGCTATTATGGGGCTATTATAATACACTTTTTAAGCTATTATGGGGCTATTATGATACGCTAGAATATGATATTATGTTTACTATGTAATAAGTTTACCAAGTTAACCAATTTTCTACCTTAAAGTAATTTATTATCTTATGAGGGCAACTTCATAATTTCTCAGTCCTTGAAAGATGTTCGAATTCACAAGTTGGAGCCTACAGTACAGTCCAAGTTAAACAATTACACATAGACTTATTTTTATTTATTTACCTAACAATTTTATATTAATAGTCATTCTTCTTACTGCCAAATTTAACACAACTTTGGAAAAATACATTCATCTTCATTTAAAAACGTATGTTTATGTATTTTAACAATTCAAACTGTATCATAATTTCCTTTTAATATTTTTGACTTGTGCCGTTTTTCCCGAGCACTACAGAATTATTTGGACATACATGAATTTTCTAGCGTCGGAAATAAGGTGTTAAAGTTTCAATAAATTGTATAAATGTTAATGGAAAAAACAGGTCATTACAAAAATTGTTAAATCTTAGTCAATTTTAATTTTATTTCAACCAAAGTCTTACAGCATCTGTGTATGACAATGGCCCTATAGGTGTACCACAATAGCCCACACAGAGAGCTATTATGATACACTGTTGTTTCAATTTTATCCATTACTGTGTTACAAATAAAAAATAATTTAACTGCAAATTCTTCATATAAGCTTAAAGTAGCACATGATTTAATGTTTTTTTTTTTTTTTTTTTTTTTTTTCAAAATTTGTATATGCTTTGAGAGAAAAATTTCAGCAAAACATTTGATTTTTTATGTCATAACTAGCTGAAAGCACCCGGCGTTGTCCGGGTTTTCCTTTCTGCTTCTATTTTTAATTAAACTGGTTATTAAATTTTCGGAAATCTCGGAAACCTAACTATACACAACCAAAACGAATTGTCTTTACTAAGCTTTCCTCGCCCATAAAGATGAATCTTTACTTAACGTCACTTACATGAATTAATGAACTCCTTAGGCAAATGCCTGCCAGGGTTAACTCAATTTAAAAGAGTTGTAAATCAGTCACCGAAAAGAAAACATTATTCATCATGTGCCTGACGTTAAACTGTTGTTTCAAATTTATTTATTTGTTTTTATTTATATATTTATTTCTTTTTGGTTATTTATTTGTTTTTATTTATTTACTTATTTGTTTCTATTTATTTATTTATTTATTCTGGTGTAGTTTTTTTTTTTTTAATTTAGACCGGCCAGTGGCCGTGTACCAAAGTTCTTTTTTTCTTTTCTGTTTTCGTTTTTCCTTTTTGTTTTACTTACACTAATACAAACACAACACCCATGCCCGAGGCGGGACTCGAACCCACAACCCTTCGGACCAAGCGATAGAGACATGCCGTGCCCCTACCGCTTGAGCCATCCGGGCCGGCTACTAGTTAAGGTCATTAGGCGTTCTCTTCCACACCGCCAGAAATACAAATAAAGTAATAGAAAAATCAAACTATAAACAAAGTAAAACCCAACGAAAATATAATTCCTTCTCCTCTTTCTGATCAGTTTCAGCATCGAATCAATATATATATATATATATATATATATATATATATATATATATATACATATATAATTTAATTTATATTGGAAGATTTTTTTTTACCTCTTGACCGGACCGCTGTACACTCACTTAGCTATATCATACCCAGTTTTTTTTAATATAACTTGAAACTATATGTCATAAATTCAAAACGTACTGTATTAATTCTAATTTTATATACAGAATACAGATACAATATAAACTCGCAATAAGTCATTTTTTAACATAGAGGCTAATATTCTGAGAAAAGTGTAGGCTTACCGGTACTTTAGAAATTAAGAGATTTTTATTTCCACAACGCTTAACATACTAAATTTGCAACGTGATTATACAGATATAATTTCGCAGCAACACATTTTTGGGACGTGAACAACAATATTTTGAGAATTAATACAATGTTATTTTCAGTGGGCTTATCTACATTCACATACTACATTAGCAACATGACAAAAGTATCGTTGAATTGCTTATTGATATGTGTAAAATCTTCCCCCCCCCCACTTCTTTGTATAAAATACAGTTGAGGATGTGAAAAACACGCAGTTTTTAAGTTAATGTCTGCAACTTTGAGCGACTGTCCTTGAGCTTCATTTTAATATGGCCATTACAAATGCTAGTGGCATTGAAATTGCAGTTTCTTAAAATTGAATGAGTATCCTAGCAATACGTGGAATAAAAACATCTCCTTTTATTTTTGCAGTTAATATTGCCAATTCTATTACATTTCGTATGAGTTCTTTACACCAATTCTTATTCGTGCATAATTTTGGTGGGTCAATATTTCGCAATAGTACTATTGGTTATTCAATATTAAGTAAATTATGTGGTAGAAATCCTTGTAGTTTCAAAGAATTCTAGAATTCAGTTGTATAAAACAGTTTGCTCACTATCTACAAAACTGCATCGAGGAATTCATAATACGGTCCTGGACTGCGTAAAGATACTTATTGCATGAATTATCTAGTTTTAGCCTTCATGATGTGTAACAACAATGTAATTTAATTTCGTGTTAAAATTTCCAAGGCCTCGTGAAAGTCGATGTTGAATACAACAGACAATAATAAAAAACAATTGACTGTAGAAGATTTTGCATTTTAATATTATACATGAATATCTGATATATTTATTTTTATTTTTTACAATTTTAATTAATTTAACTTCCATTTGCACAATTTTAATGTAGCCTATGTTCTTTTCCTGGTTATGAAGGTTAGATGTGCAAACTTTGGCACATATCGGTCAAAGCGTGTAGATTTGTATAGAGAACATACACACATACATATATACATACATAGATACCCACATTCAATTTTATATATTAAGATAGCCCTACTTGAGCCTAATAAAAAAATCCAGTACATGTAGCACGATTTTACATACCACAACACAATTTCTTGCAAAGTGGACTTGGATTGCTGTTGCACCGAATAACTCAAATGGAATTCTGCTGGTTATCAGGGGGTTGCGGGGTGAAAACAGGGAGGAAAGAAAGAAAAAGTCTGGTCTGTTCATCAGTAAAATGTGTTTCAAATGTGGATCTAGAGCTTGAAGGGCTTTCGTAAGGGCATGGGAGGGGGGGCGAGAAAGAATTTCATTGATCAATCTAAAGAAAAAAAAAACTACATCAAATCAAGCGATTTCCCATACGAAATTCGATTTGCAATTCTGAGTTGGCCCCCGGTCAAAGTACTTACGGGAAGAAACTGTGGTCACTTCGCAAGAAGAACCGGCAAGAACAGAAGGCGGGGAACTTGAAGCGAGCGGTTGGGAACAAAACGTGCCCAGGCGTACATAGGAGGAGTGGCAACATGCTTACCACATTACAATAATATTATTCATAATTATAATAGCAAAAATAATATGTAACACATGTAAGACACAGGCTAGTCCACCGAATTTCCGTGCAGTAGGCCTATATCTCGTGACTCCGATGTGATAGGGCCCTGATTTTGGTGCCAAATGAAAGATCCCGTCTAGATCTCTCGATATTGTGTATTCTTAAGAAAGCTAACGGAAAGTCAAAAGAATTAGCGTACATAAAGGCTCATTCACAATGAAAATTAAACATAACGTAAGCGTTAACTTAAGAATGTAAACGTTACGGTAAAATCAAGAAGTCATACCACAGTATAGAGAACATACAGTAAAGACACCTAAGCCATTTCGTGGGAACAAATTCTGAGTGCGCATGTCACGAAATTGGGTGTATTATCTGGAACCTCCACCAGATGGATCTCCATCTACGACAGGGCTGGCATAATTTAATATTAACTGAAAACATTCATTACTCATCTTTTAACAATTTAAAGACATGAGGCAAAGGAATGGCAATATAACCATAATAATAATTACTTCCGTATGCAATCATCATGAAAATATTCACTAATTGACGCTAACGTCCAAGTCACTGTTTGAGGCTAATGTTGGTAGAATTGATCCAAGTACAACATAATACATCACGGCGTCCGTTGCGGTGAAGTGCGAACATGAACGTCAACAATGGATTTAAGTATTTTGACTTCCTAGCGACATAATATTAATGATAGATAATATACCGTCAACGGGGGTAACATTGGCCCATTAAGGGTAACTTTGGCCCAACAAAGAATATATATTTTACTGTAATTGTTATATCTCCATAAAATGTGATATATCTTAGCAGCCTCAACTATAGTGTAGATGGCAGCTCCTGTCAGTATTTTGTGAGAGATATAACAATTCAAATATGTAATTTCTGTTGGACCAAAATTATCCTTAATGGGCCAATGTTACCCCCGTTGACGGTACATACAAGATTATTCGTATTACTGACCAATAAAATAAATAAATATTTTAATCATGCAGTGTAGGCTTTCACGGCCGGAGTCTATAGATGTAGATTCATTTTCCGGCCTGAGAGGCCGTGGTCTATTGGTTGGTTTTATACCAGACGTTTCGTCTGCAACTGCGGCAGACATCTTCAGTGGAGTGGTATCCGAGGTCGCAAAACTCTTCTCGGCGTACCTGAGGCAAATAATCGGAGGCTTTCCCAGCCGTGGGACTGAAGCCGGATGGTCTATGGCGAGTCCTTGGCATCAACCCCTTTGATTTGATTACCCCCTTTGAGTTGATTACCTGGTTGGGTTTTTCCGAGGTTTCCCCCACCGAAAAGGCAAATGCCGGGTAATATTTTGGCGAATCCTCGGACCTCATCTCATCTCACTACATCTCGCCAAAATGTAAAAAAATGTAAAAAAAATTGTACAAAATTGTAAAAATTGTAGAAAATTACTAAATTGTAAAACTATAAAAATTTGTAAAAATTGTAATTGTAATATTGTAAAATGTTGACATGTTCCACATCTTAAAGCTTCATTGCTCATGTAAGATCTATGGAATAAAATAAATGAATGAATGAATGAATGAATGAATGAATGAATGAACTGAAGATGTCTGCCGCAGTTGCAGACGAAACGCCTGGTATAAAACCAACCAATAGACCACGGCCTCTCAGCCCGGAAAATGAATCTACATCTAAATAAATATTTTACTAATATTTTGATAGTGGTTTGATACTAGCGACGTAGTTGGATTCATTGAGAACTAGACCTTACTGAGCTTGAATTTAGTACCAACAACATCAAAGCTGCCGATAAGAGTTGTCCCTACTGATTCTTCTTATAACTGTGGTCATACCATCATTCACGATGGGAACATAAACATAACAGCAAACATACTTGGTAAGTCGCTCCACGATTGTGTTCTGTTTGCAAATCACGTAACCATAAGCATGAAAGTTTGGAGTTAACGTCTTACGGTAATGTTAATGTCAGTGTTTATGTGAATCATTGTAAATGATCTCATTTGGTAGCCAGGCCGCAAACGTCTGTGTTTATGTTACGGTTATGTTTAATTTTCATTGTGAATGGGCCTTAACCCTTGTTCGCCCAATTATGGAATATGGACCGGTGGGTTGAATAGAAAAGTTCCAACGCAGGGCAGCGAAATATATAAAAATGGGGAAGGGACATGGGGAAGAGATAAAAAAAAAAGACTTAGGATGGAAATTGCTCGAATCAATTCGACGAAAAGCCAGATGTGCTGCATTGTTTAAGGTACATGGGACACAAAGAATGGGGCGATAGCTATGCCAGATTAGTGACACCATCTTACTAAAGCAGTCCTGACTATATTATGAAGTTTAAATGCGGAAAACAAAGTACAGACGTAACAAAGTTTCTTTGAAAATCACACGTTGGGACAGCTTACCTGCTGCAATCGTTCAGGGTGGTCCCCTCAAAATCAATACATTTAAGGTGAGGTTGAAAAGATTAGGCTGAAATTTAATAGTAATGTGGGTGTAATGTAATTATTCAAGTTGTGTCATGTAATTAATTACATTGACATGTAATCAGTTAAGGTGAATAGTAATTAAGTTGTTAATGGTTGGGTTTAATATAAATACGTTTACCTATAAGTTTGATTTACTTTTGCATAGCTATGCTTAATAGATTACTTACTTACTTACAAATGGCTTTTAAGGAACCCGAAGGTTCATTGCCGCCCTCACATAAGCCCGCCAGCGGTCCCTATCCTGTGCAAGATTAATCCAGTCTCTATCATCACACCCCACCTCCCTCAAATCCATTTTAATATTATCCTCCCATCTACGTCTCGGCCTCCCTAAAGGTCTTTTTCCCTCCGGTCTCCCAACTAACACTCTATATGCATTTCTGGATTCGCCCATACGTGCTACATGCCCTGCCCATCTCAAACGTCTAGATTTAATGTTCCTAATTATGTCAGGTGAAGAATACAATGCGTGCAGTTCTGTGTTGTGTAAATTTCTCCATTCTCCTGTAACTTCATCCCGCTTAGCCCCAAATATTTTCCTTAGCACCTTATTCTCAAACACCCTGAACCTATGTTCCTCTCTCAGAGTGAGAGTCCAAGTTTCACAACCATAAAGAACAACCGGTAATATAACTCTTTTATAAATTCTAACTTTCAGGTTTTTCGACAGCAGACTGGATGATAAGAGCTTCTCAACCGAATAATAACACGCATTTCCCATATTTATTCTGCGTTTAATTTCCTCCCGAGTGTCATTTATATTTGTTACTGTTGCTCCAAGATATTTGAATTTTTCTACCTCTTCGAAGGATAAATCTCCAATTTTTATATTTCCATTTCGTACAATATTCTGGTCACGAGACATAGTCATATACTTTGTCTTTTCGGGATTTACTTCCAAACCGATCGCTCTACTTGCTTCAAGTAAAATTTCCGTGTTTTCCCTAATCGTTTGTGTATTTTCTCCTAACATATTCACGTCATCCGCATAGACAAGAAGCTGATGTAACCCGTTCAATTCCAAACCCTGCCTGTTATCCTGAACTTTCCTAATGGCATATTCTAGAGCTTAATAGATTAGTCTTTATTAAATAAGTCTTAGATTTATAGCATTTATTTATAATTAGATTTAATGTTATGTTATTTTATTGTTATAATTATTGTAATGTTATTGTATATTAAGGCAAACTCGGCTAATTTCGCAGTATTAAGGTTTTCTGTCTATAGTTATAACCAAAAAGGAGAAAATACACAAACGATTAGGGAAAACACGGAAATTTTACTTGAAGCAAGTAGAGCGATCGGTTTGGAAGTAAATCCCGAAAAGACAAAGTATATGATTATGTCTCGTGACCAGAATATTGTACGAAATGGAAATATAAAAATTGGAGATTTATCTTTCGAAGAGGTGGAAAAATTCAACAGTAACAAATATAAATGACACTCGGGAGGAAATTAAACGCAGAATAAATATGGGAAATGCGTGTTATTATTCGGTTGAGAAGCTCTTATCATCCAGTCTGCTGTCCAAAAATCTGAAAGTTAGAATTTATAAAACAGTTATATTACCGGTTCTTCTGTATGGTTGTGAAACTTGGACTCTCACTCTGAGAGAGGAACATAGGTTCAGGGTGTTTGAGAATAAGGTGCTTAGGAAAATATTTGGGGCTAAGCGGGATGAAGTTACAGGAGAATGGAGAAAGTTACACAACACAGAACTGCACGCATTGTATTCTTCACCTGACATAATTAGGAACATTAAATCCAGACGTTTGAGATGGGCAGGGCATGTAGCACGTATGGGCGAATCCAGAAATGAATATAGGGTGTTAGTTGGGAGACCGGAGGGAAAAAGACCTTTAGGGAGGCCGAGACGTAGATGGGAGGATAATATTAAAATGGATTTGAGGGAGGTGGGGTATGATGATAGAGACTGGATTAATCTTACACAGGATAGGGACCGCTGGCGGGCTTATGTGAGGGCGGCAATGAACCTTCGGGTTCCTTAAAAGCCATTTGTAAGTAAGTAAGTAAGTTATAACCAAAAATGCTTGAAAAAATTTCCTTCGTGCAGCAGTTAATCACTAAACATAACTGTATTGGTTGGTATAAAATTTTATTTTTTAAGTGTATCCCAACAGGGAAATAGCTCCATCTAAAACACGACATCATATGTGTGTGTTTCAGGAACTCGTGTAACTTCGCAGTACTGCTCCGATAATTTCGCAGTAATACTTGTGCAATTTTCAAGAATACTCTTTTTAGCTCAAAACATGTTTTAATGTAATCTAAACATCAGTACATGTTTACACACATGAAATGAAGACACATTAACAAACAAGGCAATAAATGTAGAAGAACTGGGCTTCAATTATTAATATTAATGACAGGAAAAGACTTTCATATTAATTGTAAATTAATAAATTTATCTAACACATATATCCATTAAGCTTTATGCCAAAGACAGAAAAAAAGCATTATGAGAACTATTTAGGCCTAATCCGAATCCGCTTCCGCTGGCAAGACAATTGTTGTTTCTCCTTTCTCTGCCATTGTCTGAAGGTAGAGAGACTTTGCTCCTTTTGGGGACACAATTTTGTTAGATTTGGTAATCAATGAAAATCCTGTTTCATCTAAATTCCAAATGAGATCAGGCTTGGATTTCAGTTCTGGTTTTTCATACACACTTACTAACACATCATAAAAATCGTTCAAATTCGAGCGAGTTGAGACTACTGCTCTACGGTAGGGCAGATTTTCTGGCTGGCGCATACTTAGCCCATAGCGCTTCTTAAAAGAAGTTCGAATCTGCGTGCCACTCGAACTGTTCCGCTGGCAACTAACGGAAACTAGTTAAGAAACTGAGTACCGGCAAAAGCATATTACGAACAAACTATATCAGATAAAACAACAAGCAAGGGTTCAAATTAATCATAAGAATGTGGAGAATGCATTAAGCATAGTGCAATACTTATAGTTCTGACTATATCGACGATAAAACATCCAGAAACACAACACTGCAAATTCACTCACTCTATCTGAGCAAACACACACCTACTAAAGCAGATAACTTTCGCCAGAATGCGTTCCAATATTGCTATTCCATACGAAATCGAACAGTAAAAAGCTCGCATTTTTTTAATACTTTAATTTTTTCCCTATTTATACAAGGTGCTGAGGACAGTGCATTTTCAAAAACATACTATCGAAAGTCAAACGGTTTTCGTACTATTGAGCGACAAATTTAGCGTATTTTATAAAAACAAGCCTCTTTCAGCGCTCAGAACTCTGGAACCGTTTACTGCAGAACATTGAACGGAAGCTCATTTTGAAGCTGGCATTTGGTAGGTTATGTTAAGAAGTAATCCTTATTTTTATTGTATACAGAGAGACCGACAATCTGATTTTACTTACTTTTAGGCTTTTTGCCCATTTGTAAAAATGTAAAAAAATATTGAGAAAAAACTTTACATTATTAAGAGGGATTCGACATTGTTTGCTTAGTGGCTCGGCAATAAGTTTCGAGGGTATTAAATAAATTATTTTCACACGCCTAGACTTGAACGGCTCAGTACCGCACGCACTGGCCGAGAGCTGAAGATGAGCGAGCGTTGGGCGTCATTTTACTCTGTGTTTATGAAAACTTGTGATAAAGCTAGCCCAGCAATGCGCTACTAGACGAAACATCACGTGTTTGTCTCCTGGCCTTGCTTGTCTCGGCTAGCTCCCGCCTCACAGTCAGCTGGTTACTTCACGCGCGTACTATTTATTTTCTTTATTTGATATTTTCAATACTTTCTTATCAACGGTGCACCAGTAAAAAATATGTGTTTATTTGTACTTTCAATGCGGAATCTAACCATATATTTCAAAAATATTTTTTCGTGGTCAAAGGCGTCTTAATGAAGAAAAATCTAAATTTCTCCATTTCCATAAAAAGTAACAAAAACTGTTTATATGTCAATATAAACTTTAATTTCTCAGCATCAAAATAAACCATGATTTTGATCATTGGGTGAAAGGGTTTCGGAGCCACAACAGTTTAAAGTTGCTAATTTTATGAAAATACGATAAATTTAAACACTATGAAGTTCTGATGCATCAAACTTTGCACAAAGCAATGTATCACAGTTGTCAACAGACAGAAAAAGTTTCATTGTATTTAAAAATTGCAAGGTCAATTTTCTCTATATTTCGGTCGATTTGAAATGGAATAGCCCAATAGGATCTTCCTGCATGAAACATCCCCGACAGGTTCTGGCATTTATCCATATTTTTTGTAAGCTCAAACAAACACGGATAACTTCACAACTAATTAATATATGAGATACTGCGAAATTAGCTGAATTTGCCTTATATAGGCCTATCACTGCCACCGGGAGTATACTCAATTGCAGTGCTAATAAATACATGCATGCATACATACATACACACATACAGTACATATATATACAGGGACATCATTTTATTTTTACTTCAATTTTTATTGTACCTGAGTTTTTGAATGTACTTCACTCCCACCCCTTCTACTAGTAAACTTCCAACCGTTCACAATACAGAGCCGAGGGCGCGTAAGCAGTACTGAGTGAGTACAGTACGTTCCAAAAATATGTTCGCGTTTTCCAGTGACGAAAGAGCTTTCAATATTGAATCATATTTTCGCACAGGTACTGTCGTCCGTTTGCATACGTCGCATCCCGATTTCCCCCACCTGCTTCTGTTCGCTCCTCTGTAAAGTCTAGTAGCTGGGCTGTCTTAGCTCTTTTCTGAAAACATTAATTTCTGTTAGGAATTGGACGTCTACGTAATATTACACAAGTATTTAAAATAACTTAAATAAAAAGGTCTCGTTAAATGATTAACTGTCACGTGATTCCCTCCTCCCTTTCTACGACCCTGCGATGAAACCACTTGAACGGACAACAGATAGCATTTCTGAGTAATTTTATCTTTTCGGATCGGGCAGAAGTGAAGATTGAATTTACAGTACATAAGGTACTCTTTTATAGAGTAGGTATAGAATTATTTCAACATGAGTTACTCGTACGAAGGACGAAACTGGTAATTGGAATTAGGTTCAATAGTCTATAGTGTGATAATATGCACAAAAGAACTGAAGCCTGTATCGAAATGAACGGCCACCATTTTCAAAAATGTGTTTAAATATTCATATTATGATTATTTTTCAATTTAACTTCGTTCTCTATATTGTACGCTAATGTGCTGTAGACAGTATAATATACACTGCATAATGAATACGTTCGCATGGGTAGCTCAATTCGTGAGTAAAAACACTAAGTGTTAATACTGTACTGTATTTTGATTAAACAAAAGTCGTAATGAAAATTATCAAACTCAAAATTGCGATATTTCCTAGTTTACGTAAATGGATGAACTACTTTTCTTCCCTCCTATACCTACTCCAGTCATGGAAGGGGTAGCAAACGGTGTTTCCTGTTTCATTCGTTAATAGAAAGGTATAGCCAGATTAATATTAAAAATGTTAGTAAAAATAAAATGATGTCCCTGTACAATACATAAATACATACATTCATACATACATATCCGCACCCATTTTTTTATAACTTTGTTTGTAGGCATTTTTCTTCGGACCTTATAATTTCCAGGTAACAAGTATTAATAGCCCATAGGGTATAAATATATAACATTGTCTACAATTCAAGTTTGGACACTTGAAGCTATACAAATAGCACAATATCCGTTCACAATGACAAGCAGGCTGAGATACGACAGAAATACTGAGGACAAGGACATGGAACGTGTCGTGACGATCATACAGTGTGAACGAAGACTGCGGCGATATTGCAGGCACCTCGTTCCTGTCCGGATCAGTGCACTTCCTTTAATTAATAACACGTCTCAACTGCATAGCATTACAATGTTCAACAATCGGACACGCCTCAGAGCTAAAATGATTATAAATAAGCAATTTACAAGACTAGCAATGCTAGAACATTCATCACACAGATATGGCGATTCCTTCCGATGAAGTGAAAGGTATGCAGATAACAAGGCATATTATCGACAGCGAAATAGCCAGCGTTTCGCCTTCACCGCTTTGCCCCAGCAAGTACCCATAAAAGTTAGGTCTATAGCCTACATTTTGTTCAAACATGCCTTAAATTTAGAACCGCAGTTTTGAAAATTTCCGATAAATATAACCAGAAATAAAGAAATAGTACATTATGCAACGAGCCTATAATGGTAGTAATTTATTAAGACGCGAGTATGTTTGTTTATGAAACGAGCGCAAGCGAGTTTCATAATTTTCATACGAGCGTCTTAATTACCATTATAGGCAAGTTTCATACGACTTTTTATGCTCGACCATATTTCTAACTTGAAATTATTCATAAGTATTCATGTTATGGTTATGTAAGTGAGCAGCGGAACTGACATGAATTGTGAGATGTGCGCAGACGCGAAAGTATTGATTTTTTCCGAGGCACGAATGTCATTGACCTTGACATAATCCTAGATCATATATACCCAGATAGGTCGGCCTTATAGGCTTTGAGGTTAACAACTTTTGTCAGGTCTACTATGCTGCCATCTAGTTGTTACATAAGAAGTCACGTCAAAATTCCCATTTGAATTGCATTAGCGACTGTACTGCCATCTCGTGTTCGTTTACGGCGGACGGGTGGCGATCCTGGTGGTTGTTCTCTTCAAAGTGCTGCCGATTTTAACATAGCGATGAGTTATCTGTTACATATATGATCTAGGATATAATCTAGAGAATAACATGAACATTAGGCTTGATATAACCTGGAAATTGATTTAGAATTGAAAAACGAGATGACAAATTGAATTAATTTGAATATTATTTACAATTAACGCTAATTATATTATAGTAACAGAACATAACCTTCTGCGACAGTATTTGATTTCCAGCCTCCGTGACTTTTCGCTAATTGTCTTTCGATTGCATATCCGAGAATAATCGATACTTGCGGTTTTATAATTGTACTATGGTGATTTCTCATTGGCGGAATAACTGAATTATAATGAATAGGTGTACTTTAATGAGGTGCATTAAAGGGCTACTACCAGGTGTATAATTACTACATTTCGAGCATAAATTAAGACTAAACAGAGAGGAATTCTGTGGTGTTTGGGTAAAGGGGGATAAGTCATAAAAATGAGTTCGGAGATAAATGAAAATTAAACTTGGAACCCTTATTACAAATAATTTTCTACACAAATAAAACACATCAACTGCTAGTATTGTTTGATTTTTGCACACCCACTTGTATAATTTAACTTGTGTGTTCATCTGGGGAACAAAATTCCACCTGGACAAAAAAATGACTTATACACCTTTACCCGAACACCACAGAATTGATATTACATGGAGCTTCACGGGTTTGAGCTTGAGACACGTATTCGGAAGATCTCGGGTTCAAACCCCGGTTTCTTCAATATATTGTAAATTTTATTAGTGACAACAATGTAATTTATTCGCCACAACAATAATTTCTTTCTACAATTCGCCTTAAACGCTCTCGTCAACAATTGGATTTTCACTCAACACAGTATTCGTTATAGCACTCCACCGACGACAATGACAATTTACTTGGACTAGTACGAACAACAATGAACTGTTTGTTAATCTTAACTAATATTTACACAGTACTATTTACAAATCAGAACTACCAGTTCTCAGTTCACAGTTCTTCTATCTCAGTCACTCGAGTTCACAGTATCTCGAACCACAGACCTTCAGAGACAGTTCACTGTACTCGAACTCGGGTCCCTCCAACTGCGGTCCACTGCACTCGAACTCAGGTCCCTCCAACTGCGGTCCACTGCACTCGAACTCAGGCCTTCGGCTGCTGACGCAGTTGCGGACGCACACTCGAGTCGAACTCCGGCACACAAGTCTGGCTTGCTTGCTCTGGCTTACTCACTGACTGAATAACTGAAAACTCTGCTCGAGTTCGCTGGCGCTTCTTCTTTTATAGCAAAATCATAGTATCGAGAATTTTCTACAGGTGTGTAGAGAATTATCTCGATATCTCCACTTCGACGGACTTCTGGAATAGTCGGGAAGGTCGTTCCACATTCACTGCGTTAAGTAGCAGCTGCGTGCGCAGCCTCCCCTCGCGTGTAGGCCCCTTTCCCCTTTCCCCGTGAAGCCCGCGCGCCATCCCAAAGTGCTCCGCGCGATCTTCTCTCTTGCGGGACGCTGGTCGTGAGTTCGAATCTCACGTCGCTGTCACAATATTATACCACTATTTCCAGTAATAAAGGCAAAATGCCAGTTTGGTAGTCAATTTCCAAGAAAAACAGACCCGTAACCCTCCAACAAGAAAATATTTAAGTAAGTAAACCATTCGAACAGTTGCAACATTGTACACGAGATAGCGCCTGACAAGTGAGAGTTATAATACGTCCGATAAGGCCAATTCAGACGGGGATAGTACAGGAGTCAAGTGCTTCAAGCAACTCGACTTTCCTTCGACTTTCCCTGTGCAATTCCAAACTGGTTTGAACAGTTCCGGGCATGCGCACATGGATTTTACTGTTCGGACAGCGCAAACTTCAAACTCAAACTGTTTCTAACTATTAGTCACACGTTCGTACAGCACGTCAAACTGATCTCAAATCGATTCCTGATAGCCAGAATTGATTTACGAATCAAGTTCAAAGCAATCTCAATCATAGATGACGCATGCGCATCAAGATAGTTTTGCCATTGTTTTCTGCAAGTTATTTATGTAGCCTATCCCTTTTGTGAGAAACAAGCAGTCAGTCCTTAAAAGGGTGGGTCCGCCATTATTAAAATTTTCTTCAGAAAATCATTTAAATGAAGGGTTCAGAACCATAGTGGCCCAGGCGCCATTTACTAAAACCGTAGAAAACAAAGGTTAAAATGAAGTTATTACCATAATTCAATGGAAACATATATCAAGCAATATAAAGTATACACATTAAAACTAAGTGATATGTCAATCTTCATTAAACTATGATATTCACTTAACTTTAACCTTTGCTTTGTCAGGTTTTAATAAATGGCGCTTGGCCCACTATGGCTCTGAACCCTTCACTTTTAGTGCATATAAATACGATATTTACTGATGTGTAATAGGATGACGTGGCCGATTTTGTAGCAAATTCTTGTTCCACCAGGTACAGATTCACTACTACTTTCAGTTTATAATTCTGTGGCCGGGAGGAAAAAGGGCTTATGTCAATTTTTTGTGAAAATGCGATTTTTATATATTCTGAAAGCGGAAACAATTCTCTACAAACTGGTAAAACGGCTGAAGTCAAATAAGACTCGTGACTGGATTTATAGAGCGTTACCAAATGTCCTAAGTGCTTTTTGAATCGAGCACACACAGAATAAAGGACTTAAAATATTTAGCCTAATACTTTTTTTCCTTACAAACCATCACATGTTCACTTTCCATGTTTCCCTATTAAAAAGGTCTAACTTGTATTTTAGCCATTTTATCACATACTGACGCCCTTTCCTTTTAAAACTTTAAGCTTCAGGGTAAACAGTCCTATAATTGTTTAAGACCAATTTTGCATTCGTAATAATTTACATTTCTCATTTATTTTGACGTAAAAAAAGGTCTATGTTTAAATAGTCCCTTGTACTCAGTTTGGGTTCTAGTCTTAAAAGGGCTTAAGTGCGACTATTTTTGGAAATAATCAAGAAAATTGTTAAATGAGCAACATTACCTATTTTAGAGGAAATATAAACAAATAATATCCAGGAAAAACTTCTTAATTAAAAAAAAAAACTCTATAACTGACACCAATTTCAATCTTTGTAGTGCTCTCCTGAAAAGTATAAAATTTTACTTAACACCGTTTTCCTCCCGGCCACAGAATTAAAACTGATTTTCTTAAATTTTATGACTTGACCGGTTTTGATACTAAACACCTCAAATATAGTGCAAGCTAGAAACACATGAGAACATAGAAAAAAAAAACAAATCTGTAACGACATATTAAAATTAGGCGCAGTTCAATTGTTCCCCTATTCCTTGCGACCGTTTTTGCAAGGGAGTCCTACGTTTAAAAACCAGCAATAAAACAATAGCAACTGGCTATGATATTCAGCGACCTTAACTATGAAACACGCGGACGGACAAAAACGAAGCATGTGTTGGTTAATTACATCACTGCAAACAGGGGCCACTGCCCGCAACAATTGGTCCGCCATATTCCTCTACAGATTGCTATTTCATGAAAGAGGTAGGCCCCCATAAATGGAAACAATAGCGCGGGTTTGTATGACGGGCGGGGAGGGGTGTACGTTTCTATTGAAGGATGTTGTAGCACTGTGGAGGAGAGAAGGGTAACAACGTTTGTTTTAGAGAATATACTCCCTATGGCTAATTAATTGTGCTGCAAGCCCGGGGGGGCTACCCCTCTCTTAAATTATTGTCGGCCCATAACAATGATATTCAGTACATAGTTCTAAAACCGGAGACCCAAAGGAGAGCGTAAATTCTGGTTCTATAAATTTCAAAACGTTCCCCGGTATTTCAGACTCCTATAACTACCCCGTCAATTAGAACCTTACTCATAAGCTATTGGTTTATTGGAAGCTGTTCGCGGAATTACAGCTTAGGCCTACCTCTGCCCATATTAATGTAGCGCCTTTCCTTCCTTTCGGGAGCTAACATTAAACAGGATTGTCTGCTGATTCGGTCAGTAATGAGAAATGACTCAGAAAATAGGCACTTCTTCGACACGAGACACATACTAGCCTTACTTCTTTTAACATGAAATATTTCTCCGCACACCACAAAAAAAATTATAAAAAAATATTACAATATTACTCCTTGCGGGAGTTGTGTTCATGCCACCAGTAATGCACCCTTTAGTTTAAGAACTTAATTTGTTTATTCATGGTCCAGGTTATGCTCCTACTATATAACACTGATCAAATGTAATGTTCAGCCAATACTGTGTTAAGAGTTCAATTCTCATTTCCTTTTATATTTTAAGAGACTATACAATCGATCAGGGAAAACACGGAAATTTTACTTAAAGCAAGTAATGCGATAGGTTTGGAAGTAAATCCCGAAAAGACAAAGTATATGATTATGTCTCGTGACGAGAATATATTGTACAAAATGGAAATATAAAAATTGGAGATTTATCCTTCAAAGAGGTAGAGAAATTCAAATATCTTGGAGCAACAGTAACAAATATAAACGCAGGCTACGGGAAATGAGTGTTATTATTCGGTTGAGAAGCTTTTGTCATCTAGTCTGCTGTCAAAAAATCTGAAAGTTAGAATTTATAAAACAGTTATATTACCGGTAGTCCGTATAGGTCAGTTTCTGTCAGATGCGTTTCCAATTCACTGTGGGCTAAAGCAAGCAGATGCACTACCACCTTTACTTTTTAACTTTGCTCTAGAGTATGCCATTAAGAAAGTCCAAGATAACAGAGAGGGTTTGGAATTGAATGGGTTACATCAGCTGCTCGTCTATGCGGATGACGTGAATATGTTAGGAGAAAATCCACAAACGATTAGGGAAAACACGGGAATCTTACTTGAACAAGTAAAGAGATAGGTTTGGAAGTAAATCCCGAAAAGACAAAGTATATGATTATGTCTCGTGACCAGAATATTACACGAAATGGAAATATAAAAATTGGAGATTTATCCTTGAAAGAGGTGGAAAAATTCAAATATCTTGGAGCAACACTAACAAATATAAATGACACTCGGGAGGAAATTAAACTCAGAATAAACACGGGAAATGCGTGTTATTTTTCGGTTGAGAAGCTTTTGTCATCTAGTCTGAAAGTTAGAATTTATAAAACAGTTATATTACCGGTTGTTCTGTATGGTTGTAAAACTTGGACTCTCACTTTGAGACAGGAACAGAGATTAAGGGTGTTTAAGAATAAGCTTCTTAGGAAAATATTTGGGGCTAAGAGCAATGAAGTTACAGGATAATGGAGAAAGTTACACAACACAGAACTACACGCATTGTATTCTTCACCTGACATAATTAGGAACATTGAATCCAGACGTTTGAGATGGGCAGGGCATGTAGCATAAACTCATTTCATAATACAGTATACCGTTTCTACATACAACGTTGCACTGGTTCTTGGTAAAACAGATGACAGATCAAATAAATGACGATAGTTCATGCGCTTAGCGTATTGAACTCGTTTTGAATACGATACACGTTTTCATGCAACTCAATCCGTATTGAATACGGTCCGATACCACTTTTTAGGTGTATTGCCTTGAGACTGTAAATCGTTCTAACCCCAGTTTCCATGAAGTTTTCAATAAGGTAAGCGTATTCAAATAGCCATAAAACTTAGTACTTACTTACTTTTAAGGAACCCGGAGGTTCATTGCCGCCTTCACATAATCCCGCCATTGGTCCCTATCCTGAGCAAGATTAATCCAGTCTCTATCATTATATCCCACCTCCCTCAAATCCGGCCTGCCAACTAACACTCTATATACATTTCTGGATTCGCCCATACATACTAAAACCGGTAATATAACTGTTTTATAAAATCTAACTTTCAGATTTTTTGACAGCAGACTGGATGAGAAAAGCTTCTCAACCGAATAATAAGTTAACAGACATTTGCCATATTTATTCTGCGTTTAATTTCCTCCCGCGTATCATTTTTTACCTGCAGACTTACTAAAGGCTTTACCAACAACCAAAAAATGTATTTAAAAATAGGCTTAAGGACTTTACTAATAGACGGTAATTATACACAGTATTTAAAGGGTGTAAATGATATGTTGTTATTGAAGTGTTGTATCAGTGAAGAATTATGTTGTGTCAGTGAAGTGTGTTGTGTCAGTGAAGTGTGTAGTGTAAGTGAAACGTGTTCCTGTCAGTGAAGCTTTATAGTTTATAGTTGCAGTGCAAAGTATTTGAACAGTGAAATGTTTTTAAAGTGTTAGTGAAATCAGGATAGAACCAGTGAAATGTGTCGTAGTTCCAGTGCAGTGAGTGAGTTGACAGCGAAATGAGTGTAATGTTGAAAGGTACTTGTGCAGATATGAACATATCATACTCGTGGGTTTTAGTTCGAAACTTAGGTTTAAGATACAAAGTAGACTTATTTTAAATGTTATTTTAAGTGATCGTGCTTCATTTAATTTAGGATATTCCCTGTTATTATTATTATTATTATTATTATAAATTATTGTTAGTATTAATGATTAGTATTATTATTAATTGTATTTTTAATTAATACGATTATTATTGCCATTATTGAGTGTAATTAGTTACCACTGCCACCGGGTATATACCCATTGCAGTGTGAATAAATACATACATACATACATACATACATACATACATACATACATACATACATACATACATCACATACCAATGCAAAACATTATATACAGAAATAAAGGAAATGAGTAAAAGAATAAGAAACATTGGCGGAGTTTGGCCTACGACTCATGACAAGCTAGTTAGCAAGTATTTGCAAATATTCGTCCGTTACATCAGCTCGATAAACTTCAATGATCTACAATAATATGCCAATTAATCATGACAGATTGCAATTAAAATACTATTTTATACGATATCATAGTATGTATGAAGATTATAGCTAAACACGTGTATATTATAATATGTTAGGTACTGTAAACTGATGAATTGAAATTACAAAGCATGTAGTATTACTATGTAATGGGGCATGCAGTTAATAAAAAAATACATAAATACATACATACATACATGCATACGTACATACACACATACATACATACACACATACATACATACATACATATATACACGTACATACACATACATACATACATACATACATACATACATACATACATACATACATACATACATTTATATTTGTTACTGTTGCTCCCAGGCATTTGAATTTTTCCACCTCTTCAAAGGATAAATTTCCCATTTTTCTCAGTAATTGATAAAATATTGTCACCTAAATAGCACACTCCATTTTCTTTTGAATACCTGATATAATATAATGTGAACTACAAGGAATAACAGTTTCTTCCGAAATTCCATCCGTTCGCCCGTACGTATGTACGTATGTATGTATATGTATGTATGTATGTGTGTATACACATACATACATACATACATATACATACACATACATACCTACATACATAGATACATACATACATACATACCTACATACATAGATACATACATACATAGATACATACACACATACATACACATACATACATACATACATACACATACATATATACACATACATACCTACATACCTACATACATACCTACATACATATATACATACATACATACCTACATACATATATACATACATACATACCTACATACATACATACATACATACATACATACATACATACATACATACATACATACATACATACATACATACATTTATATTTGTTACTGTTGCTCCCAGGCATTTGAATTTTTCCACCTCTTCAAAGGATAAATTTCCCATTTTTCTTAGTAATTGATAAAATATTGTCACCTAAATAGCACACTCCATTTTCTTTTGAATACCTGATATAATATAATATGAACTACAAGGAATAACAGTTTCTTCCGAAATTTCATCCGTTCGCCCGTACATGCGGTGCATTAAGACAACAGAACAGGTGTGTGGATATACTTTTGGATCACGCACGCTCACACAATAGCCTCTCTTATTATTATTGTGGAGAGGGGAATATAACGCAGCACTAATTACCTCTGGCAACAAATTGTTTCTCAACTACTAATTTGGTGGCGGAGAGGAAGAGGGGGGGGATGCATGGCGTGTGCGGGGTGGAGTCCCCCGCCGCCTAGCTCCAGGGGTGTGTCTCTTAAGTAAAACAACCGAGCCAGCAACCCTCTCCGGCAAATTATATACGGGAAAAAATACGTTCAATCCTTGTGCACAGGCCGGCGAGTCTATAGCAGCGAGATGCATTGGCGTCAGATATCTGAAAATATGTTACAGTCCAACACCCCTGTCATTGAATTCGGGGGATTCAAGTAAGGTTAATGCTATTTTCTCGTACCTGATGCCTTAACAAAGTAATCATCGTTAAAACATGTAAACCAGTAGCAGTAAATCTTTTATTTTAAATTTCAAATCTATCGTCTTGATTATATACTACTTGGCCACATTATTATAATCACTCACATTTTTACTATACTTTACATAATTATTACTTCCTCATTTGAACTCTGGTTTCCTTTCTGAAGCAGAATTCACATTACATATTTATTTTTTAAACAATATTAAGTAAAATTATAATTATAACAATGTTATTTCAAGAAATATTGATAAATAACTAACCACACCTCATTTTTACAGAAATTTCAGTATTTCGTTCGACCTCGTTTGGCTTTAATTACAGCTTCAATTCTCTTTGGCATGCTTACAATACACTTCTGTATTATTTCATGGATCCTCTCATTGCGATTCCAAACATGTATCAGCCTTTTAATAAGTGGAACTCTAGTAATCATAAATTCTTTTGCTATCTCTCTTTTTACGAGTTTCCAGACGTTCTCAATGGGATTCAAGTCCGGTGAGTTTCCTGGCCATGGCAAAAGTGGAATGTTTTTGGAAGCCAGAAACGTTTTGACTCTCGTAGCAGTGTGGCAAGGTGCACCATCTTGCTTAAAAATATATTTGTCCCCATTTGGGAACCATTCGTTCAGCTGAGAGATAAGCCTGTTTTCCAATACCTGGATATATTGATCTTGTTTCATTGTTCCCTAACAATGTAGAGTCGTCCTGAACCTTTGCTTGATATCACAGACCATATCATGACTGATATTGGGTGTTTAACTGTGTTAACCAGGCATCCAGGAGCAAAATTTTCTCCCTTTCGTCGACGAACAAACATTGTTTTGTCCATCAAACACTAAAAGGTTGATTCATAGGAGAAGCAAACCTGAAAATTGTCAAAGAAACTGATAAAAACTCCAAATTTTGTATTTTTTAAATACAGTATTTAATACTTAAAGACAAAATTTAGAGTTTTTTTTATCAGTTTCTTTAACAATTTTCAGGTTTGCTTCTCCTATGAACCAACCTTTCAGTGTTTGATGGACAAAACAATGTTTGTTCGTCGACGAAAGGGAGAAAATTTTGCTCCTGGATGCCTGGTTAGCACAGTTAAACACCCAATATCAGTCAGGATATGGTCTGTGATATCAGGCAAAGGTTCAGGACGACTCTACATTGTTCAGGGAACAATGAAACAAGATCAATATATCCAGGTATTGGAAAACAGGCTTATCCCTCAGCTGAACGAATGATTCCCAAATGGGGACAAATATATTCTTCAGCAAGATGGTGCACCTTGCCACACTGCTACGAGAGTCAAAACGTTTCTGGCTTCCAAAAACATTTCACTTTTGCCATGACCAGGAAACTCACCGGACTTAAATCCCATTGAGAACGTCTGGAAACTCGTAAAAAGAGAGATAGCAAAAGAATTTATGACTACCAGAGTTCCACTTATTAAAAGGCGGATACATGTTTCGAATCACAATGAGAGGATCCAGGAAATAATACAGAAGTGTATTGTAAGCATGCTAAAGAGAACTGAAGCTGTAATTAAAGCCAAACGAGGTCGAACGAAATACTGAAATTTCTGTAAAAATGAGGTGTGGTTAGTTATTTATCAATATTTCTTGAATTAATATTGTTATAATTATAATTTTACTTAATATTGTTTAAAAATTAAATATTTAATGTGAATTCTGCTTTAGAAAGGAAACCAGAGTTCAAATGAGGAAGTAATATGTAAAGTATAGTAAAAATGTGAGTGATTATAATAATGTGGCCAGGTACTGTACATCTTGATTACCAGGCTTCGAGACTTCGGACCCGATAGAGCAGTTCGGTGGGAAATCCCCATAACGGCGTACTGAGTATAGTGGTAAAGCGTACAGTGGATGGGGTACTGTAGAATTAATTTCAACAAATACGCAAAGGAAAACGCTCTGGATTTGAAGGTTCTCACGAATAATTTGGTTTTCATACAAACTGCGTCTGAAAGTATTACACGGTTAGAAAAGTCAGAGCAAGAGATGCCGGAAGCCATCAAATTAATTTAGAAAATGATGCAGAGAATTAATGAGACATCAAGTACATCGGTTACTGAATGTGTAAAACAGAAGTGGAAATCAATTTTATGTAAAAATAACGGCCATGGAACATTGTGTATTATAAACAGCAAATTGGTGAACATAGAATAGAGTCACCCGAGAATAAAGGACTGTCTCTTAGAGACTGCAATGATGTTAGGTTTTTCCGTTTTACTCCTATCACGTCATGCGACGTAGAGCGCAGCTTTCTACAGTACAAACTTTGGCAAATAACCGAAAAAGATTTACATTTGAGACACTGAGAATGTATCTTGTAGTAGGTACATTGCATTTCTGTACTGTAACTGCACTTCCTAAAGACGACCAATAGGATAAATGAAAAAATTAAAATTGCTACATGTTTATTTCTATCATTAACACTGTGTATAATTAAACACAAATGCTTATAAAAGACAGGAGAATAAATGCTTTTCACATTCTTTTGACATTATCATTGTGTAATGTATATTTACTTTCAGAATGTACATATGTGTGTTTCCCCATTCTACCGTACGCTACTCTAAATAGCAACGTTGTTACCTCAACACATCTCTACCTACCTGCAGCGAGTCAACAACCAATAGTGCATGCACAGTAAACTTATTGTATCGGGTCCAAAGTCTCGAAGCCTGTTGATTACACAACTTTTAACACTGTATCACTTCGGAATATGTATGATAACAACTTTCTTGTGTTAAATTTTAAAGTACCTTGTTAACATGTTTCGACCTATTTTCGGTCATCTTCGGAACTGGTCGTTGTTGGTCTTGGCGCCTCTTGTTTCCTGTGTGGGTGCGTTCGTAGTGTAGAGTCAAAGAGTGTATGTGTTTTGAAGTTGAGTTGTGTGTTGAGAATATCGTTGGGGGTGTGTTTTCGTGTGTCTGTATATTTCTTATTGTTCTAGTGTGTTGAGTTTCTCGCTTTTTGGTTGGATGTGCAGTATTTTCATGTCTCTGTTGTTGTCTCTGTAGGTGTGATTGGCATTTGTGATGTGTTCTGCATATGTGGAGGTGTTTTGTAACTTTGTTATGGCTGTGATGTGTTCTTTGTAACGTGTTTGAAATGATCTGCCTGTCTGTCCTATGTAGAAATTGTTGCAGGTGTTACATTTGAGTTTGTATACGCCTGTTTGGTTGTATTTTTTTGTGTTGTTTGTGTGTTAAGGTGTTTTTGTAGAGTGTTATTTGTTCTGTATGCGATGTTGTAGTTTAATTTCTTGAATGAGGTTGCAATTTTATGTGTGTTTTTGTTTTGGTATGTTAGTGTGATGTATTTTTTATGTTCTTGTGTTTGTGTTGTATTCTTATATTTTTTTGTGATTATGTTTTGTCTTACATATTATGTTGTCTATTATGTTAGGGTTGTATTCGTTTTCTTGTGCTATGTATTTGATTGTGTTTAGCTCTTCGTTGTAATCCTGTTGGTTCATTGGTATGTTGAGTAGTCTGTGTACCATTGTTCCGAAAGCAACACACTAGAACAATATGAAATATAGGCCTACAGACACACGAAAACACGCCCCAACGATATTCTCAACACACAACTCAACTTCAAAACACATACACTCTTTGACTCTACACTACGAACGCATCCACGCAGGAAACAAGAGGCGCCAAGACCAACAACGACCAGTTCCGAAGATGACCGAAAATAGGTCGAAACATTTAACAAGGTACGTTAAAATTTAACACAAGAAAGTTCTTATCATACATATTTCAAATCTATCAATGTAACCAAATTTCTTGGCTTAAAAATCGATAATGTGTTAAATTGAAAAAATCATGTTAAAGAAATTACCCCCAAACTAAATTCAGCTTGTTTTGCTATTAGATCTATGCAAAAGATAGTAAATATTAATACCTTAAAAACAATATACTTTGCATACTTCCACTCAGTAATGAGTTTTGGAATAATATTCTGGGGAAATTCCACAGATAGTAACAATATATTTCTATTACAAAAAAGAGTAATTAGAATAATGGTATAGCTGTCAAATCTAGGGAATCTTGTAGGACTATTTTCAAAAAACTAAAAATAATGCCCATGGCTTGTCAGTATATCTTTTCATTAATAATCTTCCTCGTATGTAATCGTGAAAACTTTGTAACTAATTCAACAGTTCATAGAATAAATACAAGTAAAAAAAAATGACTTTCATACTCCATCGGCAAGTGTATCGTGCTATCAAAAAGGAGTGCGTTATATGGCAGTAAAAATTTTTAATAGCCTCCCTATCGATATAAAAAATGAAACTCAAAACATAAGATTATTTAGGGCCAAATTAAAGAAGTACCTAATTTCTCACGCCTTCTATTCTGTAGGTGAATACATGACATTCAATAACACTTCATGAAATTGATACTAAAACTATGTGTTGTACTAGTAGACTATATTGTAAATCTCGTCTGTATATATTTCATCTAGACTGTGACTATAAATTAAGATTTTATAATAGTATTAAGTTTTTTGACTTGTTCCATATTCTAGCTGTAAGCATGTATGAATACCATGGAATGTTAATAAATACAATACAATCCTTCAGAAATTACGCTGGATCTAAGACTCCTATAGGACACAGAAAATTCTGTCCGTTACAATAAAATAACAAAGGCCCTCTACTCGATGAAGACAGGCTTCCCGATACAGATTGATATCTCTCCTCTCTTACACTTCTCTTACCAATACAGTCTCAAATTCATTAGAGAGTTTTTGCCGTAACGTGTTCCTTGCAGGGTTTAAGCTGGAAAATAAATAATTGTCGCAAAAATGCACAAATAATAAATTATATTTGTGCAAATTGCGAAACGCTTGTACTTGTGACGTTATCTCTGTACTAATATTGTTATTAATCTACTGCTATATCAATAATATTTTGTAAAACGTTTCTACATTGTCGCAGTATATAGGCGGAACACTATGTATAGACCTATCATATTATATATGTGGTAAATCAAATATTGAATAATTATTAATTAGCAATAATAACTGTATGTCGAAGTTTTTCATACTATTTTATTTATAACTTCATGTTCCTGTTTTGGTACGTTCCATTGACTGTTCCATTAAACGTTTGTCATAAACGCAGAAAATAAAGCCTTATTTTTACCGTGTGAGCAAAACGTAAGTATATCTTATCTGTCGCCTTCCATATAAGATAACACATGTCGAAGAGATGACCTTGTACTGTGCTTCTATTTATTACGAGCATATCACGACCGATCTTATCTCACTGGAGGGTGCGACATTCGACGGAGTTCAAGCAAGCGATTTAACTCCAATGCAGCAATCTGGTTTGTAACATAGTCACTGAATCACCCTGTATATTACATCTAACGTGTGATATATATATATATTTATTTATTTGTGTGTATGTATGTATGTATGTATGTATGTATGTTTACCCAGGTACAGAAGTATGTGTTGCAAAGTATTATCACTGGTGGTAGACGTCCAACTTGGATGCATTTTTTTAACCGCAGCGCTTTTCTCGCGTCAGTGAAACTCGATTGTCGTTTTCAAAGAAATCAGACAAAGTGTCGTTTCAACTGTAACTGCAGAAAACTTTGGGTGATCACGTAAGCCAACGCGTTTGATTCCTGGCAGAGAAGTGTACATACATTTTTCTTCTTTCAATTTCGACCTAAAGAATTCTTCAATAATAAAATGTATACAAAAGCGTTCTAGCAAGCCGTTCACAGCAATTTGTTTGGTAAAAAAAAAAAACGTACAATTCTTTTGCAGGACAGACATCACAAATCAGTATTGTTTATAAATATTATTGTGTTGTGTTATAAAGACATTTCCACTTTGAGTTGTATTTTGGGATATAAGGGTCAAGTTTAAATTGCCGCAACGTCTAATAAGAATTCTGCAAAACCAAGAAAAAGAGAACTTTTATGATAGATGTGTTTACTTATACTCTTTTCAAAATACCGTTCTTTGAGAGTACACATTTTTTTTTTTTTTTTTTTTTTTTCCGACCAAAGGTTTCCTTCGATAATAAAATCTAAACAATAGCATACCAGTAAACCCTTCACAGCGACTTCATTTGGTAAAAAAAAAAGACACAATTCTTTTACAAGACATCTCTCAAATATGTTACAAACAGATTGCCTCTTTGAGTTGTGTTTTGGGTCATGTTTAAAACTCCTTTTTACTTGGAGATGCTTCAGAAATTCATGTATTGGAAAGGGAAGAGCATGTCTAATCTGTAACTTCTGGTGAAGTAACAAAAAAACAGAAAGAAGATTAAGAAAATAGTATTTAAAATTAGCTTACGCGTGTATCCATACGCATTTGTAAATTTGCATTGCACTAAATTATTGTAATTCTCTACTGTAAAATGAATAACTTTGATTTGTTATTTCACTCTTTTTAAAGTCTTAATCTGTGTGTCCTTTACATGACATTTGATTTTCGCTTTCTATCTCATTCCTAAAAAATTAAAGTATAACCATTCATTTTACACGGTTGTTTGTACTTTTATTACAATTTTTTTGTTTTCTTTTGCATGATATTTATTGTTTATTTATTGTCAGTTAGTAGATAAAAGTCTTTTGACATTATATTCTTTGACTCGCTGAGTCTCCTCTGGGAATTAGTAAAGCGGAAATAAATATTAATATAAATTTAAAGTTTAAAAATATGGATTTTATAATAAGAAATTCCCAGTAACTAACAACAATGTTAATTCGTTTAAGGTGGGAAATTATTGGTCACGAATAGACCTAACATGTCAGACGGCGCCAAACTTGCTACACTTACTGCTCCGTGTGGCCGCTTCCATTTAACTCAATGCGGTCTTTAATTCCAGCTACATATGTCGCAGAAAGTTGCTTCAAATGTCGCTACGTGTGGCATGTCATGTGGCCACACGTAGCGACATTTAACGCAGAAACTAGCAGTAATTGTAGCGCCCGTGTGGCCACCCATTTTGCGACAATTACGGCAGCTTCATTTGTAGCAGAAAACCTGCGACAAATGTAGCTCGTGTGGCCGTACCCTTACATCAGTAGTGTCAGAGTTGTAAGCTCCGAAATCGGTTGTGGTGCTAGAGACGTCCAGTCGGAGCGTGAACTTGCTTATGTCTGTGGAAGCACCGGAGCTCGCAAAGAGTTATAGTGGAGCGCTCCGCTCCGTTTAGGCTGTGTCTGACAACGCTGCCTTCCATCCTTCTCATATCGATGTGTATACAGGATGCACGGTAAGTAATGTCATTAATTTCAGGTGGTTATTCTTTGAGATATTTCATACAAAAAAAGTTTAATGCAATTTCGATCGTTTTTGTTTCCTTTCCGAGATAAAAGATGTTTGATATGAAACATTTCACAGCGTGTTTTGGGAAAGCCATTGATTGAATTTTTAAGAGAGCAGTGTATTATGATAATAAATTATTGAAATAATTTAATTTTGTCCTTTAAATAACGTAGAAATTTGATCCGAACAAGTGTAACTTTTTAAAATTCATTTTTAAAACGAAAAGTTACATTTCTTCGTATCATATTTCTGCACATTTAAAGGAAAAAAAAAACTGAAATTCTTTCAATAACACACTGCCCTCTTAAATTGACTGAGCACATTGGGAATTAAATTAATAGCTTTCTCAAAACACGCTATGAAATGTTTCACATAAAACAATTTTTATCTCGAGCAAAATTTTATTAAACTTTTTTTTTTTTTAATATATCAAAGATTAACTCTCTGAAATTAAATATGTTACTTACGGTTCACTCTGTGTATTATATTCCTCGTTGGTTTACAACTTTCGCAAGGACAACGAACCAACTATTATTCCATTATCAAATCACAGTATCCTAAGTTGTTGTCATTAGTGAAGGTGTTAAATATTTCCACTGATTTAAAACGCGACAGTACTTCTACATCAGCTCATATTCTGACGCCCACGTTGTACTGAGGGCAGTTCTCTTATCGCCATGGAAACCAGAGACGATAACAAAAACCGTCGCTCAGAGGTCATTCATTCAGCTGCAAGACATTAAACGCGAAGGTGCAGAAATATCCCCGTTTTACGCGTAGCTGGACCTCCGCGTCTAATCGGTTTGCCCGCCGTAATTACGGGCAGAACCGGTCCTGGAGGCCTTAATTAAAATATACTTAAAATATTTAGACATCAGGATGAAGCAAAACGCATTACATCACTGTCTTTGATGTGAATGTATTGCCGACCAGTTTCCTTGTGCAATTAAATGTAATTCCAAGTACTTGCCTTCCTTCGTCTTGAGCATTTCCTCTGCTGACAAAGAATAAAATTCATTGCGCAAAACTCATAACCGAGTACAGAGGTCAACAAACTGCGCAGCAAGGGACAGAAGCTTGCCTCATTATGCCCAACAGATGTCCAAGATTTTGAATCTGCTTTAGATTTTGCAAGCATTCCCTAGCTAGATTCCCTGCTGAAACGCATGAGTGTGTTTGGATAACTAGAGCTGTGGATTTAATCGATTAATCGAATTGATTAACCGATTAATTTTAAAACCCAGTTAGTCGATAAAATATGTTTCAATCGATTACTTACTTACTGGCTTTTAAGGAATCCGGAGGTTCATTGCCGCCCTCACATAAGCGCGCCATTGGTCCCTATCCTGAGCAAGATTAATCCAGTCTCTATCATCATATCCCACCTCCCTCAAATCAATTTTAATATTATCCTCCCATTTATGTCTCGGTCTCCCCAAAGGTCTATTTCCCTTCGGCCTCCCAACTAACACTCTATATGCATTTCTGGATTCGCCCACACATGCTACATGCCCTGCACATCTCAAACGTCTGGATTTTATGTTCCTAATTATGTCAGATGAAGAATACAATGCGTGCAGTTTTGTGTTGTGTAACTTTCTCCATTCTCCTGTAACTTCATCCCTCTTAGCCCCAATATTTTCCTAAGCACCTTATTCTCAAACACCCTTAACCTATGTTCCTCTCTCAAAGTGAGAGTCCAAGTTTCACAACCATAAAGAACAACCCAGTAATATCTGCAGTGCCTGGGAAAAGTGACGTAAGTCAGTTTTCACAACCCTTTTTTGATAGTTTATTGACAACTTACACTGGTTTATGTAGTTTTTATTTTTTTTCTGTATGAATTATTGTAATGGGAGGAATACCTATGCATTTTTTTTTCCAAGCGAACAGATGTTCCGTAAGTTGTCAATAAATTATCAAAAAAGGTTTGTGGAAACTGACTTGTGTCACTTTTCCCGAGCACTGCAGATATAACTGTTTCATAAATTCTAACTTTCAGAGTTTTTGACAGCAGACTGGATGATAAAAGTTTCTCAACCGAATAATAACAGGCATTTCCCATATTTATTCTGTGTTTAATTTCCTCCGATCATTTATATTTGTTCCTGTTGCTCCAAGATATTTGAATTTTTTCCCCCTCTTCAAAGGATAAATTTCCTATTTTTATATTTCCATTTCGTACAATATTCTCGTCACGAGACATAATCATATACTTTGTCTTTTCGGGATTTACTTTCAAACCTATGACAACAGTGACACAAAACTTAAATGAGCGAAACTTAATATCACCAAGAGAGTTCTGGCTATATACCCCAGCAGAGAAGTAGTGCATATAGAGGACAGATTTGCTCCTGACTATATGCAGATATTATATTATCAACAGTAATCTCGCTAGACGTTTTGATTTATCTAGAGAAAATCAAAACTCGAGTGCGATTTAATTGACTATTACACGATTAGAAGAAAGTATATAAAGATTAGAAGTAACGAAGTACTCCAATACAATAAAATATTAATTGACTTACGAAAATACAACTGTCTTCAAATGTATTATTGTACCAACTCAACATTACAAATATTACGCTAGATGCATGCTAGGTGGCAGTAGTGTCTTTATACAGACACTGTAATGATTACTATTGAATAAATCTTAATATTAAACAATCTCTGATACGTGACTATCCATAATATCATATAGCAGAAGCTATAACATAACCTAACTAATATACACAAGTGTTAGAAAAGTTTTAATTAACGACGATGACATAAAAAATAAACATGAATAATTTTAAAAGGAACAATTATTGAATGTACAATTTTCAAATTTGAATGTGGTTGGTGGTTCAATTGATGTTATATTGGACGTGTGCATAATAGAAGTGGAACTCGTTGATTTAGGCCTACATGGTGTATTCAACTTATTCAGGATTTTCGAATGGTGCTCTTCATTTATTTGTAAATCGGATTTCAGAAGATGCATAGGTATGATCAGTGATTTTTATTAATTCTTGTTCTTGAATGCCAATGCGAGTCATATTTGAAACTGCTGTGCATCGACTGGAGTGGTTTGTAATTTTATATATATTTTTGACGTCCAGACCAGCGCAGTTTCAAATGTTGGCAAACAAATGCTAGGGACGCGATAAAATTAAACAAATGCTAGGGACGCGATAAAATTGTGCGATAAGCAGCCATGATTGGTTGAAATACGTCCTTTCGTACCGCTTTATTGGTCAAAAGTAGTGTGACGTAATAAGAGTGTAATAGTCACATAAAAATATTCAAATCCTGGCTGATTATCAAAATAGTCCATTAGCTTACGGATATACTTCTGCAAGAAACACGTGATATAATACTGAGAAAGGAAGAAAAGACACAAAAGTTCACAAAATTTTAAAATCAATAAGGCCCGATTGTATAAACCATTTAATCTTAGATCAGAGGTTAAATTGATCCTTGTTTCAGCTGAACTTGGAATTTTGTGTTGTATAAAGTCTAATCTGAGATTAATTTGTCTCAAACTAAAGTCAACTTTGACTGAAGAAATTTCTCCGATTAAGTTAGATGATCCAAGTTCAGTTATTTCTTTTCTGTTTGAAATATACGAGTGATAGATTGTGCAAATAAAATATCCATTATTATTAATATTAATAGATATGATAGGTACATTTATATATATTTCTTTCAATTTCTTGCCTTAATACACAAACATTCTTATATTTTATAAGGTTCTATCGTGTTCAGCAGTATCAAATAACATAACCTATAATTATATTATGTTTATAACAACCATTAATTATTAATGGATATGATAGGTACATTCATAAATGTTCAATTAACTGTATTACTAAACGAAAATTGTCGTTTTATAAAGCTTTATTATGTTTAGCAGTATCAAACACCATAACATGATAACAACTTGGAGAACAGTCAACCTTCTTCTTATTGTCCGCCATTATTTACATTGAAAAAAAAACAGTGTCTCCAACAGAGTGTAATACGGAAAGTCGCCAAAAAGTAGTTGTAAAGTCGCTAGATTTCTCGTTATCAACAAAGAAAGATTAAATTTGGTCACTATGGGGTGCTAAAAAGGTCACCAAAGCCCTATTTATGCAATATAAAAGTTAAAAGAAATTGTTGTTGAAAAAGAGTTAAAATCGCTAGATTGGCAACACTGAACAAACCTGTATAACATGGTCCGCGCATCACGTATTTCACCTGTTTATGCGATGTTGCCAAATCCTTTTCACGTGAACTTAGATTGCATTTGAACCAAGGTAATTTGATCGCAGAAAAGTTTTATACAATAGAAGAAGTGTCTGAACTCGGTTTACTTTTCGATCTTCGATCAAAATTGATCTTTAGTCAGGGAGTTTTATACAATTGGGCCTAAGATTTTCATAGGAGATTGAGTGGATCCTGGAGTTGTTCCGGACCTTGTTCTGTGAGGAAAAAATCTAGAAACAGGTAGAAGATGCCCATTTTCCTTCATTAAAGGCCAGGGCTTCGCGGACTCACGGGCAAGTGGTTCCACATCGTGCGGTCCTCGGTGCAACACAAGCGCATTCAAGTAAAGCTATGCAGAGCTGTAATTTAATTAACAATGCTAACTTGATGATAATTTGAGCCAATGAAACATAAATACTAACGCAGCTAACAATAACCCGTTGTTAATGGTTGGAATCCTAGCAAAAGTCTTGTCACAATACCGAGATGCTGTAATAACAGTAGCTGCTGCTATTTGCGTAACTTTTTACTGTCAGGATTGTAAACAATCAGAAACGCTACTGCTCTAAATACAGAGAATTCCGCCATAACCCTACCCCCGACCCCAACATTGATGAATCTGAGGGATAAACCGAATTGGAGGAATTTCCCCTCCGGGGAAAATTAATTTCCCCCTGAGATAATTATTCCGACCTTCCATCAAATATTAATTTGACAAGAACCTACAACATGCATAATAATAATAATAATAATAATAATAATAATAATAATAATAATAATAATAATAGTAATATGAGTTAGAAGAGCGGTATGTTGGCGTTTTCATGTTCGAGGAAAAGGTTGAAAAAGCGAAACGTAGTTGAGCTTTTTTACTTTCCGAGAACATGAAAACAAACATACCGCTCGTGTATCGTACATTATTTTGTGCGAAGATCGTTTATTACATACCTGAAAGAGGAATTTATAATTAGTTGCAATGAAATCTCCATCTTGGTTTCTGTTCAATGACGGCAACTTCGGAAAACAAATATATCTTTCTTCAACATTGTTGCTATAAAATGTTTTCTGTGTTTACTATATTCCAGCAGGCCGTGATATACGTCTGTCTTCCCCCCCCCCCCAGTCTATAAATGCGAACTTAAAACAAACGGTAAGGTTCTGTAATGATTTATTTTTCATTTTAATATTTTAACAATATTATTTATATAACATATTGCACTAATAGCATCGGCAGCTGGAATCTTGTTGATTTTTTCTCGGCTTCCTTAATGTTACTTGCATTACAAATGCAGTAACTTTTGTGGTGTAGTAGAGTTTACTTAATTTTTGCAAATATTTAAAAACAATAATTAACAGTGCAATTTAAGTGAAATTGCAGTGGTAAGTTTCCAATTTATAATTATTGCTATGTTAAACGTCTCTAAAAATAATATGTTAAAAGCCTAAAGCAGTAAAATGAATATGGCGCTTAAGCGGTAAGAAGAGGGAAATTGTTATGTGTGTTAGGTTGGGAATACTGAATGTGGTATTTCACACTTACCGCGTATTGGTTTTGTGCGGAAACCAAGCAAATACGCACGATCTCGCACAAAATCATTTCTAGATACCGACCGCAATATAGCAGCTGTAGAATGGACAGTCGTATTTTTAAACCCGCCTAGAGCATAAATCTCTGTTCTTTCTCAAATGGGATCTCCTGCATCATTATAATTGTAAATCCGGCGCCATGCTGATTTCACGTCACGGAACTCCGCCATATAGTAGCAGTAGTAGTAGTAGACGCAGTAGTATGCTTTATTTAAGAGGAGGGGATTGTTAAAAATGGCGAAGAGCATACACCAAATATTTTTCTTTTAAAATTCTCTTCGACACAGGATGATTGACGAAGTTCTCCCCCGGTTTAAGGAGGTAATTCCTGAGGTTATTTGGAACAAAAACGTAAATAAATTAATAGGATTGCATTCATAATTAGGGAGTTAACGTAATTTGGAAACTGCAGAAAAAACTTTTATTTCAGGATTTTACTAACAAAAATGCAAACCAATAATTAAAATGGAAACAATTTGATTACCTATCAGTCTGTTTCATTTAGAATGGATTTAAATCACATTTTCGAAAATGCCTCCCTGGATCTCAAGACAACGGTCCGCACGGGTGTGAACCGCGCGTGTAGCATTTAGCAGCTTCACACCTTTGTTCCCTATTGTATTGTATTGTATTGTACTTATTAACATTCCATGGTATTCATACATTGCTTCACAGCTAGAATATGGAACAAGTCAAAAAACTTAATACTATTATAAAGTCTTAATTTATAGTCACAGTCTACATGAAATATATACAGACGAGATTAGAATATAGTCTACTAGTACAACACAAAGTTTTAGTATCAATTTCATGAAGCGTTATTGAATGTCATGAATTCACTTACAGAATAGAAGGCGTGAGAAATTAGGTACTTCTTTAATTTGGCCCTAAATAATCTTATGTTTTGAGTTTCATTTTTTATATCGATAGGGAGGCTATTAAAAATTTTACTGCCATATAACGCACTCCTTTTTGATAGCACGATACACTTGCCGATAAGTATGAAATTCATTTTTTGACGTGTATGTATGCTATGAGCTGTTGAATTAGTTACAAAGTTTTCACGATTACATAAGAGGAGGATTAGTAATGAAAAGATATACTGAAAAGCCGTGGGCATTATTTGTAGTTTTTTGAAAATAGTCCTACAAGATTGCCTAGATTTGGCACCTACTATTATTCTAATTACTCTTTTTTGTAATAGAAATATACTGTTACTATCTGTGGAATTTCCTCAGAATATTATTCCAAAACTCATTACCGAGTGGAAATATGCAAAGTATATTGTTTTTAAGGTATTGATATTTACTATCTTTTGCATAGATCTAATAGCAAAACATGCTGAATTTAGTTTGGGGGTAATTTCTTTAATATGATTTTTCCAATTTAACACATTATCGATTTTTAAGCCAAGAAATTTGGTTGTTGTTGTTTCTAATAGGAATCTATTGTTAATTATTGCGCTAGAAATTTGCGAGGTTGAATTTGGGCAGGATTTAAATTGAATTAAGGCCTATGTTAGTTTTGTTACAATTTAATACTAATTTATTGACTGAGAACCAGTCACATATTTTGAAGAGAATTTCCTCTGTTGAAGATTGGAAGGTGTTGGAGTTATTGGCTGTAATTACTATACTTGTGTCATCTGCAAATAATATGGGATGACCTACATCTTTTATTAGGGGGGCAAGATCATTTATGAACACTAGAAAAAGTAGGGGACCTAACATTGATCCTTGAGGAATTCCATTATTAATAGTTCCCCATGTCGAGGCAGATTTCGTAGTTGCATTCATTATTATTGTCGCTGCGGCATTCAGAATGCGTTGAAGCAACTCTTCCGTGCATTTTTAAGCGAAACGTGAAGCGCTGCAGGAGGACCCTTCTTTCATTACTTTTGCTCTACCTTGCTGCACGATCCATCATGGCGGAATGCGTGTTTTGACCTTTTGCAACGTTTATTGCTGTTAAAATCGTCTAGTAATAATAATTCCATGTAATTTTCTAAAAAGTCGAAACTATTTCATATGTTCGGTTCTTTTAAGGTTTAATTTATCACTGCAGTAATAGCAATCAATATTAGGGGTGCTATACATAGACATTTCTCTAGCCCACGCTACGAGCGTGCTAAACTAGCCCCGGCTATCGACTGATTACTTACAGGATACATATCATATCATATATCGCTAACACTGATTTATGAATAAGAAAAACGTTAGTTAGCTGATCATCCACCGGAAGCCCGCGCTAAGAATGTCTATGAATACGGCCCTACTTGTTCATAATTTTGCAGTCAAATTGCGGATTGCGTTTTTTCGACCCTCTTTTTGCTGCAGCAAAGCATGGATGCTACATGCCCTGCCCATCTCAAACGTCTGCATTTAATGTTCCTAATTATGTCAGGTGACGAATACAATGCGTGCAGTTCTGTGTTGTGTAACTTTCTCCATTCTCCTTAACTTCATCTCTCTTAGCCCCAAATATTTTCCTAAGCACCTTATTCTCAAACATTCTTAATCTCCGTTCTTCTCTCAAAGTGAGAATCCAAGTTTCACAACCATACAGAACAACCGGTAATATAACTGTTTTATAAATTCTAACTTTCAGATTTTTCGACAGCAGACTGGATGATAAAAGCTTCTCAACCGAATAACAACAGGCATTTCTCATATTTATTCTGTGTTTAATTTCCTCCTGAATATCATTTATATTTGTCATGTTTCTCCAAGATATTTGAACTTCTCCACCTCTTCAAAAGATAAATTTCTAATTTTTATATTTCCATTTCGTACAATATTCTCCTCACGGAACATAATCATATACTTTGTCTTTTCGGGATTTACTTTCAAACTTTTGAGAAAAACTTGAAACTGATTTTTTTCTTCAGGTAAGTTGTATTCCCTCAATCTCAGTGCAGTCCATAAACACATAATAGTCATTTGTGCCCAAATTCGAATTTCGCAAGATTGAGGAAACGTCAGTAATGGCGCAGATGAAAAGTGGTAGTCCGCGCATTCTCTGCGATATGAGACTAATAAAGTAACAAATTGAAGTTAACCGCTCCCACAAATCCGGCACCGAAAATCCGACGCTCTGCCGCTATAAAATCAGTCTGCAGGCAATGAAATATGAAACCGTCCGCCCGCGACCCGTCGGCCGCCGCGGTAGCTCACGGCACGCTACAAGTGAGTGGCCCTTGCACCAGAATATTCACAGCGTTCAGTGCTGTGGAGCTCTATCAAGCAGGAATTGATCCCAGTTTAGTTCGCCTTATAACCTCCTTCCTAACAAACAGAAGCTTTCAAGTAAAATATCAAAACTCATTATTTTCCATTAAAGAAAGCAAAGCAGGTGTTCCCCAAGGATCAATATTATCACCATTTTTATATAATCTCTACATCGCAGATATTCCAACCTCAGCAAATATTAAAATATATCAGTATGCAGATGATACAGCCTTCACATCAACTTCGCAAAATCCAGACTTTTCTATAAACAAATTACAGCAATACCTCCCAACACTAGAACTCTGGCTTCAGAAATGGAAAATCAAACTCAACGTCGCAAAAAGTCAAGCAACAATCTTCACGAAATGTTATTCAAGACCACACACAAATATCACTTTGCTTCAGACACCAATCCCGTGGACATCAACAGTTAAATACCTAGGAGTTACATTGGATTGTCGACTTACATGGCTACCATATATCAACACAAAAATAAAGAAAGGTTATAGAAGGCTTCATTTATTATACCCACTCATAAAATCATCTGCTCTCAATTACAAAGTCAAAGTAAACATATACAGAACTCTCATTCTATCTGCTATAGTCTACGCAGCTCCAGCATGGGCATTCATACCCAAAATTACAATGAAAAAACTGCAAGTTTTTCAAAATAAAATACTACGTATTATTCATGGCAGTGGCTGGGATACACGAACAGTTCAACTACATGACGACCTGGAACTAAACACAGTTTCCACAACCATCAGAAATATGACAACGGAACTATATCACAAGACTTCACAAAACACCAACCAGCTAATACACAACCTTGGCACATATTCAACTGCAACAGATAAACACCGAAGACCCAAAAGCATTCTCACCAACATATTTTAATAACAACCAAGATGTAACTACAAGTCAGGATATCTCAACCCCTTAGAGGTCTGGATCCTTCATGCTCAAGAGACAGCTCACCATGTAACACAACGTATAAGAGGAAGGGTCGACAGACCGATACTCTATCAACACCACAACAGAAGAAGAAGAAGAAGAAGAAGAAGAAGAAGAAGGTAGTGCTGTGGAGCTGCTGGCTAATGGGCACTTGTTCGATTCTGGGTGACGACTTCTCCGAAGGGTTTCAGAGAATAACGACATAGGGTGAGATATGCCAGTGATTGTAACCCGTAGGAAATTCATATTTCTATGGGAACGCTTCTGCAAAAAATGTAAAGCCCCAAAATGTTGTTGAAATGTTTACCTAAAATCTATATACAGTAGAATTTGGTTATAGCTACCTCGTTTTCTGCGACACCTCGCCTATAACATCAAATATTCTGTGGTCCCAACTAATTCCCCATAAGACATATGCTTTTCTATCAGGCTTAATGCGACAATCATATATGCGTCTACCTCGCATATAACGTCATTTTCAACTTCAGTTCAGAATACGATTTTCTAAGAACCAAAGTATTTTAAGAAATATTTTGTTGATATTTGGTAACCTGGCATATTCTTTACTCTCAGGGTCTGTCATAGATTTCTGGAGGACAGGCAGGTTCCCCATTCCATTGTAACCTGTCAGTACATCGCCTTTGTGGTGCCTTCATAATTGAAGACCTCCCCGGAAAAGGATGTACAATCAGATTCTTGAAATGTGTGATGGTGGTGGGAAAGTAATTTTAAAGCATTTATTTATAACAATAAATTACTGCATTCAATGGCTGAGCAAAGTTGTATCGTTATTTAGTTAAATGACTATGATAGTAAATATAAACCTAATGAAATAATATGTCCTTGAAATTATTTTTCTTCCTTCTGAAACACGAACTGCAGCTTTCTTGGTTACATCACAGTCTAATATATACAATCACGAAACTCATTAAGTAGGGAATATGCATCCATAAATAGTTGCTAACCACTAGGATCGCTACTATCACCTCATTACAGACAATGCGAATTAGTACTGGCACAGTCTATTGTTCCTAGCACCCTCAACAACTCTAGCTTCGTGACTGTATATACTAGACTGTGGTTACATGCATATTCCTGGAAGGTCTTCAATTCTTTCTGATCCCTTTTGAATTATTGTAATACCTTCGGACATTATTTTGTACACCAGACATTTCCAGTTACGTTATAACTTCTGGCAAGTTTACATAATTGGCCTTTATGAATAGCAGATTGTCACATATATTTTCTGAACTCTGGTATTTTGCCGTTGTAATAGCAGCTGAATCTTCACCATCCAATGCATGAGCGGCTCGTGTCACTGCATTGTAATGTTCTGCGTAATATAAGGCTCTCACTCTGTATTAGAGATGGGTAAAAAAAGCTGGAACAGTTTATGTAAAACTGTTTCACAATTAAAACTGTTTCGTATCGAAATAATCTGTTCCAAAGAATGTTACACTGCTCCAGTGATAACTTCAACGTTCCACATGGTTCCAAGAGAAACAG